>NC_091122.1:13200000-13425000 GCF_040183065.1 Periplaneta americana | reverse complement strand
AAATTATATTATTATTTCTTTGAAAATCTTTTGACGTCAAACATCTATTACTGCACCTACAAGAACAAAAAAATGTTAATGTCTTAACGTGAAAGGTTTTTCTGTAAAGTCCGAGTCACTCTCGACACCCTGGCAACAAGTATAAGACAAACTTCCTTACTCGTGGTTTCCTGCGCGGTCCGTCCAACTCCATTCTCAATTTAATATGCCTCGAGGTTTTCCACTCTGTATGTTTCGTTATTTTCACATTTTCGGTAGCTAGCCTATCAGGTTACGTCCATTTTCTACTTTCTCCTTCAGGATTATCTAATGTTCCTTCTGGTGGAATGTCTTTGGATACTGTATTGAGGAAACGGTGGAACCTCGTCAAAACTGTCACTACCTTTTTTTCAATTAAAAATCTCAGGCATGGTTGCGACTCGGCCCTGCGTATACTATACAGAGTGACCAATAAGTAGGCTATGCAATATTGCTAATAATTTCTTAAATTTTAATTTACAAAAAAAAAATGTTTATACAAAAGCTTTTGGGGATGAACCACGCACAGTGGTACCAGTGCAGTGTTGGAAAGAAGTTATTCAGGCATATAGCGTGTGACAATAAACTTAATTTTTTAATAGCACCTGAAATTAAAATGTACTTAGTTCGAATCTCCATTAAATTTTACGTATGAATGTGTGTGTATATAAATATATAAATATATATATATATATATATATATATATATGAGCGATCGGTTTGGAAGTAAATCCCGAAAAGACAAAGTATATGATTATGTCTCGTGACCAGAATATTGTACGAAATGGGAATATAAAAATTGGAGATTTATCCTTCAAAGAGGTGGAAAAATTCAAATATCTTGGAGCAACAGTAACAAATATAAATGACACTCGGGAGGAAGTTAAACACAGAATAAATATGGGAAATGCCTGTTATTATTCGGTTGAAAAGCTCTTATCATCCAGTCTGCTGTCCAAAAATCTGAAAGTTAGAATTTATAAAACAGTTATATTACCGGTTCTTCTGTATGGTTGTGAAACTTGGACTCTCACTCTGAGAGAGGAACATAGGTTCAGGGTGTTTGAGAATAAGGTGCTTAGGAAAATATTTGGGGCTAAGCGGGATGAAGTTACAGGAGAATGGAGAAAGTTACACAACACAGAACTGCACGCATTGTATTCTTCACCTGACATAATTAGGAACATTAAATGCAGACGTTTGAGATGGGCAGGGCATGTAGCACGTATGGGCGAATCCAGAAATGCATATATAGTGTTAGTTGGGAGACCGGAGGGAAAAAGACCTTTAGGGAGGCCGAGACGTAGATGGGAGGATAATATTAAAATGGATTTGAGGGAGGTGGGGTATGATGATAGAGACTGGATTAATCTTGCACAGGATAGGACCGCTGGCGGGCTTATGTGAGGGCGGCAGTGAACCTTCGGCTTCCTTAAAAGCCATTTGTAAGTAAGTATATATATATATATATATATATATATATATATATATATATATATATATATACACACACACACATACAGGGTGATTCAAAAATACGGGGCATAATTTCAGGTATATATTTCCCACATGTAGACAATCAAAATAGTTCATTACAACATGTGTCCGGAAATGCTTTATTTCCGAGTTATGGCCTTCACAACATTGAAATTCACCGGAACCCTACCTCATGTTTTAGAAGACACTCCACTGATCAATCGTCAACACATTCACTTCTTGCATGATGGCGCTCGTGCACACTTCAGTCGTACGGCTCGACGGTACTTGGATCGAAGGTTTCCTGATCGATGGATAGGTAGAGGTGGCCCAATTGCTTGGCCTTCACGCTCACCTTATCTGAACCCTCTCGATTTCTACTTGTGGGGCCATTTAAAATCATTGGTTTATTCGTCTCCGGTGCCTGATTTGGAATCCCTTCGGAATCGAATTGTGGCATGTTCTGAGGACATACGCAATACTCCTGGAGTTTGGGATCGTGTTCGCAGGTCAATGAGACATCGATGTGAGGTCTGTATTCAAGCAGGAGGTGGACATTTTGAGCATCTGTAATGACAATGACCTGCGGAATTTCAATGTTGTGAAGGCCATAACTCGGAAATGAAGCATTTCCGGACACATGTTGTAATGAACTATTTTGATTGTCTATATGTGGGAAATACATACCTGAAATTATGCCCCGTATTTTTGAAACATATATATAACCCATTCACACGTTTCATATCTATAACTATTTTTTAAACTTGTTTCGTGAACTTCAAACGTGACACAAATAAGTATGTAAAATCATGTTCAGTAAGTCAAAAAACTAAACAAAACACTGTGTGAGCTCCAAGCTTGTTGGCCACTTCTCTCACTCCGAGTTTCGTTCTTCCATTGAAGGAACTCTAGAGGGGGGGAAAGCCTAAAATGGAGTAACCCAACAGCCACCACATAAAATGGTGGAAAAATGAATGACAGCACAATCAGAAGAAGAAAAACACGAAGATGTAAGACTTAAAATTGAATTATACAGTTTTGACGTATGATTATATTTTGGAATACAAGTTTTCTAAGTCTTTTTTCCTGTTCCGATGTTTCTAATGGACACTTTTCCTAAATTCTCGTTTTGCTGTTACATGTTTTATATTCCTAATCCCTGTGTTGTGATAACTCCAGCACCTATTAAGATATTTTTATGTAACTTTAAAGGTATGATTATTTTCTTTTTTTTGTTACATATTACTAGAGCCCGGGTGTTTACGCATTTATAACAGTTAAAATAGGCAGACAAAAAAAAGGCAATAAAAACGTAAAGAAGGCACAATAAATTTTGAAAAAAAAAAGGCATAATAAATTTAAAAAAGGCATAATATATTTTAGCAATAAATTTAAATTATATCAACATAACTCACATATTTACTTCGTAAGTGACACATGTTGGCTTATAAAATACTTCTTTTCGTGATTAACTGTCTTTTCACAAACCTTACATAACAAAACTGTTCCATCGGTTGAAAACACATGGGCACCAAATTCACTAACGTAAGCATGAAGTTTGCTTTTCAATGGTTTACTGAATTTAGGCATTCTAGCTAACCGATCTTATACCTTCTGTCACCCGACAATAACTGACTGTTCCTCACTCAAATTTCTTTCTCCTACAATAATAAACACGTGTAGCACAAAATTGTAACGGTAAGATTTGAAAATATGAAAGCAAACAATTGGAAATGCTACGTGACAACTTCTATGAGAACGAGCTGAATATTTAAAATTATAAAGCTGACTGTTGGTATCGTGAAGACATGACGATATTATATTTGTAACTGTGGATTGTCGATCATTATTCATATTACACCAGTAGTTTTAGAACACGATTATTAGCAGATTAAGCACCGAAAAAAAAATTACTTTTATATAGGCTACTATTGTTAGTAAAGTTAGTCATTGTTTCAAATATTTAAATTTCATACACATTATATTACAATTAATTATAAAATTGGAAATAAACAAGAATTATTGCTTTAAAACGAACTAAAAAAAGACATTTCTTAATAAGAACCGCCTTAGAAAGGCAAAATAAAAATTGAATAATTTCAAGGCAAAAATTGTTCCAGGGCCGGGTATCGATCCCGGGACCTCTGGTTGAACGTACCAGCGCTCTGCCAACTGAGCTACCCGGGACGGTGTCGGGTGGAGTTCCCGGGTAGCTCAGTTGGCAGAGCGCTGGAACGTTCAACCAGAGGTCCCGGGATCGATACCCGGCCCCGGAACAATTTTTCCCTTGAAATTATTCAAATCTTCTTTACAGGAAGCTTTACCTGAAAGATTAGATTTGCATAATATATACGTCACTGTGTACGGTAACAGAAAACCACAATTCCAAGTCACACAGAGTTTGTGTGCACTCGATGTGGGTCTCTGGCGTTTCGTCAGACCACGCGAGTTGTGTGGATACAAAGGGAAAAGTTGAGACCGTGTCGGGTGGAGTTCCCGGCTAGCTCAGTTCGCAGAGCGCTGGCACGTTCAACCAGAGGTCCCGGGATCGATACCCGGCCCCGGAACAATTTTTCCCTTGAAATTATTCAAATCTGCTTTACAGGAAGCTTTACCTGAAAGATTAGATTTGCATAATATATACGTCACTGTGTACGTTAACAGAAAACCACAATTCCAAGTCACACAGAGTTTGTGTGCACTCGATGTGGGTCTCTGGCGTTTCGTCAGACCACGCGAGTTGTGTGGATACAAAGGGAAAAGTTGAGACCGTGTCGGGTGGAGTTCCCGGCTAGCTCAGTTCGCAGAGCGCTGGCACGTTCAACCAGAGGTCCCGGGATCGATACCCGGCCCCGGAACAATTTTTCCCTTGAAATTATTCAAATCTGCTTTACAGGAAGCTTTACCTGAAAGATTAGATTTGCATAATATATACGTCACTGTGTACGGTAACAGAAAACCACAATTCCAAGTCACACAGAGTTTGTGTGCACTCGATGTGGGTCTCTGGCGTTTCGTCAGCCCACGCGAGTTGTGTGGTTATAAAGGGAAAAGTTGAGACGGTGTCGGGTGGAGTTCCCGGGTAGCTCTGTGGTAGAGCGCTGGTGCGTTCAACCAGAGGTCCCGGGATCGATACCCGGCCCCGGAACAATTTTTCCCTTGAAATTATTCAAATCTGCTTTACAGGAAGCTTTACCTGAAAGATTAGATTTGCATAATATATACGTCACTGTGTACGGTAACACAAAACCACAATTCCAAGTCACACAGAGTTTGTGTACACTCGATGTGGGTCTCTGGCGTTTCGTCAGCCCACGCGAGTTGTGTGGTTATAAAGGGAAAAGTTGAGACGTTGTCGGGTGGAGTTCCCGGGTAGCTCTGTGGTAGAGCGCTGGTACGTTCAACCAGAGGTCCCGGGATCGATACCCGGCCCCGGAACAATTATTCCCTTGAAATTATTGAAATCTGCTTTACAGGAACCTTTACCTGAAATATTAGATTTGCAAAATAAAAATTGGTCCTATCACTTTGATTTACTCCAAGTTACATTTATATCTATGAAAATAATGATTCACTTCCACACAGTAAAAGAGACATTTGCCAAACATCTGATCTCTACTCATTACTAAGCTGTTTATTGTATTGTGGTTAATAACGGAAAAGGAACTTCCTCGATCAGACTTTTCTTACAAGGTGTGTATATTTGTAATACAGTGGTTTCTTTCCCTATAGAAAACAGAGTCCAATGTCCATTTATTTCAGAGATTGAGAAACAAATTTATGCTAAAAAAAAAAAAGGAAGAGATTAGTTTCCTGGAAACAGACGGTTCATTGCAGACCTGTCTCTGGAGACCTACCGTAAAAGCTTACGGAAAAACGTTGTACGGATAGATTCTTTTCTCGTTATTGCATTGTTAGTGCTGTATTCTTGTTTTTCGATTGCTGAATTTGAACTATTGACATTTCAAGTAACCATCATACGATTAGATTTTCAATCAGTGGTGCTAATTAATTCTGTGTTGTGCTTGGAATTGTGGTTCAGACACTCTTCGTTGCATTCATTAAATTATCACGTATATTCACTGAAAATGTGTGCAGTTTTTAATTCATGATAGCACTATAACGATTCCAAAACAGATGTGAAGAATGATCTTCGTCTGATAGATTTAGATTCGCAATTACATCTCCTATAGGCGTACTATTAAACGAACAATTCTTGTATGTTTTGTAAAATTTAATTTTGAAAACGATCCCAAGAATTTTGATGTAAGGGGGTGAACCTAACCTTTTTCGGGTGTGACCAAGTGATTCAGTTTGGCTTAAATAATTCATTTAGTGGGGTAAATAACTTCATTTAGAGGCGGAAAATTCTTTATCCTTAAATTTTGACAAAATTGAGGACTCGTCCATTCCCTTAAATTCTAACAGCAATAGGGATGATGTCAAAATTCAGGTCATACACTTGGATTTAGAGGCGGAAAATTGTTTATCCTTAAATTTTGACAAAATTGAGGACTCGTCCATTCTCTTAACTTCCAACAACGATAGTGATGATGTCAAAATTCAGGTCATATACTTGGATTTAGAGGCGGAAAATTGTTTATCCTTAAATTTTGACAAAATTGAGGACTCGTCCATTCTCTTAACTTCCAACAACGATAGTGATGATGTCAAAATTCAGGTCATATACTTGGATTTAGAGGCGAAAAATTGTTTATCCTTAAATTGTGACAAAATTGAAGACTTGTCCATTTCCTTGACTTCTAACAACAATAGTGATGATGTCAAAATTCAGGTCATATACTTGGATTTAGAGGCGGAAAATTGTTTATCCTTAAATTTTGACAAAATTGAGGACTCGTCCATTCTCTTAACTTCCAACAACGATAGTGATGATGTCAAAATTCAGGTCATATACTTGGATTTAGAGGCGGAAAATTGTTTATCCTTAAATTGTGACAAAATTGAAGACTTGTCCATTTCCTTGACTTCTAACAACAATAGTGATGACGTCAAAATTCAGGTCATATACTTGGATTTAGAGGCGGAAAATTGTTTATCCTTAAATTTTGACAAAATTGAGGACTCGTCCATTCTCTTAACTTCCAACAACGATAGTGATGATGTCAAAATTCAGGTCATATACTTGGATTTAGAGGCGGAAAATTGTTTATCCTTAAATTGTGTCAAAATTGAAGACTTGTCCATTTCCTTGACTTCTAACAACAATACTGATGATGTCAAAATTCAGGTCATATACTTGGATTTAGAGGCGGAAAATTGTTTATCCTTAAATTTTGACAAAATTGAGGACTCGTCCATTCTCTTAACTTCCAACAACGATAGTGATGATGTCAAAATTCAGGTCATATACTTGGATTTAGAGGCGGAAAATTGTTTATCCTTAAATTTTGACAAAATTGAGGACTTGTCCATTCTCTTAACTTCTAAGAACAATAGTGATGATGTCAAAATTCAGGTCATATACTTGGAGTTAGAGGCGGAAAATTGTTTATCCTTAAATTTTGACAAAATTGAGGACTCGTCCATTCTCTTAACTTCCAACAACGATAGTGATGATGTCAAAATTCAGGTCATATACTTGGATTTAGAGGCGGAAAATTGTTTATCCTTAAATTTTGACAAAATTGAGGACTCGTCCATTCTCTTAACTTCTAACAACAATAATGATGATGTCAAAATTCAGATCATATTCTTGGAGTCACGCTTGAAATGGAAAATATATTAGGAAGATACGAAAATTCTTAGCGATTTTTCGTTGTGACAGAAGTCATTTTTTATATGAATAGAAGGCAGAAATTCATCAGTAATACATAGAGCTGATAAAGACAAACAAATGCTAGGGAGGTGATTAAATTATAGGATAAGGAACCATGACTGGTTGAAACATGTTTTTCCGTACCGGTTTATTGGTCAAAAGTAATATCACATAGTAAAAGTGTAATAGTCTTACTTAAATCCAATTTTAATGCACTTTATTTATTACAGAAGAAAATAATTAAAATATGTCTTCATAAACCTATTGATTTTCCATCTCAAAAATTGTTTTTAGACTTTAATGTACTTAACATGCGACAAATTTATTATATTGTATTAATAAAATTCATACATAAAAATCGAAATAATTTTGAATTGTATTCTCATAGTTATGAAACAAAAGGTATGAATTCTTTAAGATTGTTTGAACCAAAATGCAACACTGTTACAGTATTTAATCATAGTAGTAATTTAGGTCCAAGAATATTTATAACAAATTTTTATTTAAATATCGTGATCTTGTCAGTTCTAATAATAGTAGTACTAAATTTAAAACGTTATGTATGGATTTTATAAAAATTGAAAAATTGTAAATTTAAATTTATATATTCTAATTGCATAGTAGACATAAGATAAATTGTTTTGTATACTTATTAATTTTAATTCAGGAATCCGCCCTTGAGCACGAGTTCTATTCTTTCAGGGGCGAGCTAATGTTTTTCTGTATGTATTATATTTTGTGCGAGATCGTGCATATTTGCTTGGTTTCCGCACAAAACCAATCCGCGGAAAGTCTAAAATTCCACATTCAGTATTCCCAACCTAACACACATAACAATTTCCCTCTTCTTACCGCTTAAGTGACATATTGATTTTACTGCTTTAGGCTTTTAACATATTATTTTTAGAGACGTTCAATATAGTAGTAATTATAAATTTGAAACTTACCATTGCAATTTCACCTAAATTGCACTGTTAATTATTGTTTTTAAATATTTGCAAAAATTAAGTAAACTTTACAACTCCACTAAAGTTACTGCATTCGTGATGCAAGTAACATTAAGGAAGCCGTGAAAAAATCAACAAGATTCCAGACTCAACATAGACTGGGAGAAAAAAAAGACAGACGTATATCACGGCCTGCTGGAGCATAGTAAACACAGAAAACATTTTAAAGCAACAATGTTGAAGATAGATATTTTTGTTTTGCAAATTTGCCGTCATTGAACAGAAACCAAGATGGAGATATCATTGCAACTAATTAGAAATTCCTCTTTCAGGTATGTAATGAACGATCTTCGCACAAAATAAGGTACGGTACACGAGCGGTATGTTTTCTTTCAATTCTCGGAAATTAAAAAAGCTCAACTATGTTTCACTTTTTCAAACTTTTCCTTGAACATGAAAACTTGAACATACCGCTCTTGTAATGCATATTACTATTATGTTACAATTATTAGCAAAATGAATGAATGAATAAATAAATAAATAAATAAATAAATCTAGAATAATTTTAATTTTGTAAAATTTCACTACAGTGTACGGCTGTTAATGCTGCCAACATAACAGTTAGGAAATCACTAACGGTTGTAGTATTTCTCAGTACCGAAATTCGAAACGAAAATCACCATAATCCACTAGCATAAGTAGTAATGGGGGGGGGGAATGGTTAGGTTTCAACCTTATGATATTAAGTAAACTGATCCGGACTATATTATGGAGATTTAATGAATATACAAGCAGAAAGATACCGATGCATGTAAACCGAAGAAAGTTAGAAATTTATTTTATATTAGCCTTGGTACTTCTGTGCGTATTTCTTAAGCACATTTCCGATTATTTGGGTCAAGTATGGTGATAGTTTGGCGCGTGGGATGGGCTATGACGTCACAAGAAACTTCCATTCTCTCCCTCCTACAAATAGTTGACTATGAGATCAATTGATTTGGAGTTATTCTATATTACTGCCGTACAGATCGTGCTGCCATCTCTCGAGGAGAAGCCCTACTTCACATGTACGTAGCCAGAAAGAAGCTCCACTCTTTGTAAAGACAGAAATATAGAATTATAGCATTTTAAAGTTGTAGGGATTTTTATAGTTTTGTGTCTTTATGTAAATACTAGACGTACCCGTGCGCTCCGCTGCACCCGTTAGAAATAAATATAAAGTAATTACATAATTAAAATAGGACATTTGATCCAGGGAACATTCGTGTTTGATATAAGGATAAATCGTTTAATATGTTACTCAATTTAAATTGCATCCAAATAATTAAAATGCGATCATTTTGGTCCAGAGACACTCATTTGGTGCAATGACAATTCCTTTAACATGTTTCTTAATTTTTATTACATGCAACCATAGCTTAATGAAGATTGACATCATTTAGATTTAATGTGTATATTTTATTTCACTTGTTATAGGTTTCCATTGAATTATGGTAATGACTTAATTTTAACCCTTGTTTTCTACGTATTCAGTAAATGGCGCTTGGTCGACTATGGTTCTGAACCCTTCAAATAACTTAAATTATATTATATAATATTACATTACATATATTATATTATATTATACTATATTATATTATATTATATTATATTATATTATATTATATTATATTATATTATATTATATATTATATCAGAAGTTACTGTAATAACATTATAGCATTATGTCCATCTAGAGAAACTACACTTTCCAATGGTGAAATAATAATTAATTATACAAATCGGTTAATTTAGCTTCCGATATTACTTCATACAAACACAAACATTCTCTGTAGGCTATGTTTCATAGCTTTCGATTGTTGCTGTCCAAGGCCCCTTATAGTCGAAGTCATTTGTTTTTTAATTCATTACACGGCCTTAGATGGCAGTTATTTTAATTTTAAAACTCATTTATCTCATTAAATATCAGTCCTATCAAAATGTTTCACGGAATAAAACTTATCGCAAATTATTTTTAAAGAAACTTTTGTTATGTAACATTTTTCACAAAAATCAATAATAAGCGAGATATTTCGATTTATTTAATTCAGGCCCCCTTATAACCCCACTTTTAAATAATGTATTTTGAATGCCATATAGCGTAAAATCTAAGTTACAACGAACTTAATTTATATTCCAATTTTCATCGAAATCCGTTCATCCATTATCGCGTGAAAAGGTAACAAACATACAGACAGACATACAAAGAAAAATTTCAAAAAAGCGATTTTCGGTTTCAGGGTGGTTAATTATATATGTTAGGACCAATTATTTTTGGAAAATCGAAAATTACCAGAAAAATTTCGTCTACAGATTTATTATTAGTATAGATATCTAAACAAAAAACAGTTGTAATACAAATACAATACTATCGTCACCATGCGAAGAAAGACGTAGCCATTATGTTTTTGTTTTTACCTTCTCTATGGTGGCACCATTCGTCATTTTTTTATTTTGCTTTAAGTTGCCCAATAGCAGTATCGCTTTCTACGTGTTCATCCTTCTTTTTGTTACAATGTAGTTAGCATTATATTACAGTTTTAGAGCATTTGCTTCATTTACCAAATAATTCGTTGAATTTTTAACCAATCAAAGCCAATTGTCACAGTGATATTGTCTCTTTTATATTGTGACTTTCGTCTTTTGTTTTGCAATTGTTTCCTGCTTGGTAGGTTATGTCAGTGGCAGTTTCTAGTGTTTTCCAAGGAGAGAGGATGTTATTTTTTTAACTTTTTTCCTATTTGGTGTAAAATATTAATTTTTTGTATATATAGAGCCCATAGCTGTGGCAACTCAACCAAATAAAAATGTTTAAAAAAATTATTTGGGGGCCCAAATTTGAAAACAAATATACCCAATGCAGGAGTGTACTAAAACTGATATATCTAAACCGTTTTTAAAGATAGATTCAAACTGGTTTTTGCAATGTATTTGCAAACGCATGTTCTACAAACTGTCTGTAACAGAATTTTGATAATAGTCCCTACGTTTGTAAAATAAACAATTAAAATTTAATAACAATTTTCTGATTTCCTTTCTTGCAAACAAACGGACGTGTTTTTAAAACGAAATCAATTAACACAATTCCGTTACAGAGAAAAGTTTACTAATAGTCTAAAGAATGTGTGTTCTAAATTTCATGCATGTATCTTTAATAGTTCAGAAATTATATCCATTTTTGTCTGGCAATGTAGCAAAAAAAAAATTGAAGTTACTGGAAACCGATAAAAGCGGGCGTGTGATTTAAAAATCCATAGCGCAGGAAGTTTAATAATGACGTCTCAACATCCGATAAGGGCACAAATACCGACAAAATGTTATGCAATGCATTCCACACATATCACAGAGTATTTTAAAGAAAAAATTTTTTTTTTTTGAAAATTTAATTTACCGGAAACAACAATAAAAGTGGGCGAGTGATTTAAAAATCCATAACGCAGTAAGTTTAAAAATGACGTCTCAACATCCGATAAGGGCAAAAAATACCCACAAAATGTTATGCTATGCATTCCACACATATCACAGAGTATTTTAAAGATTTTTTTTTTTAATTTACTCATTTTTCACCAAAGCATACCATCCTCTCCCCTTAAGATTGTCAGATTGCGCGATTTTTCGCAAATTGGGCAATCCGCCAGACATGGGGCGCACTGTTCATGACGACAGACGATATTTTGAGCTACAACTAATATTATTTTTCTGGGCGAATTGGAAGATATTTATTAATGCCGTTCCGAGTAAATTATTACACTTTAAAAGAATAAATCTCATATCCCTGATGGCATTCCACTCTCACAAAGGGTTCATTACTTTCCAGATATCATCAGTTACTCTTGTTGTTTTCAGTGCGGTCCGCTCCAGGATTTCCTTCCTCCATCCACAGTCCTCCTGTCACGCTGGACTGTTGCTATGACAACAATCTGTGTTTAAGGTGATGTGGAATTAAAGCTCCCATTAACTTACCATATAAATGCTTGCCGATATTAGTAACGGATCAGCGGGAGGCAAGAAACGCCCACGATTCTCTCTCGTAGTGACGTGATGTCAAACTTAGCAACTGAGGGCTCTTGACTCGTTTTTCCTTAAGCTTAATGCCACATAAAATTAAAGAACTGATTGAGTCTAAATCCATTTACTTAACGAGTACTCTATCACATAATATATTCAGACACTAAACAATAATATTAGGATGTATTCGTATATATAATTACAGAAAATCTCAGCACAGTGCCTAGTGTGAAAATACGATGAGAAGGGCAAGCTTACACATGAGGTATATATAATTTTAGTGCAATTTAAGAACTATACAGGGTTAGTTAAAAGTCCCGCACCACCTAAATAACTTTTGAAGCATACGGTTCAGTGACATGAAACTTGGTATGTGGGGATAACCATATGCTAAGAACTCAATAATGGTATTGCCGTGTTTGTTCTACTTCCGGTTTAACCGGAAGTAACTCCAACTCTCTTATTTTAAATAGAACACCCAATATATTTCTTTTATTTTTGAATAGTGCTCATTAAGAGCTTTTCAAAAATTACCCACACTCGATACTTCTGTACAAATTCAGTGTCGCTAAGTCAAGAAAACAGAAAAGTGTATCGAATAATAAGATAAGAAACGCACCACCTAAATAACTTTTGAAGCATACAGTTCAGTGACATGAAACTTGGTATGTGGGGATAACCATATGCTAAGAACTCAATAATGGTATTGCCGTGTTTGTTCTACTTCCGGTTTAACCGGAAGTAACTCCAACTCTCTTATTTTAAATAGAACACCCAATATATTTCTTTTATTTTTGAATAGTGCTCATTAAGAGCTTTTCAAAAATTACCCACACTCGATACTTCTGTACAAATTAAGTGTCGCTAAGTCAAGAAAACAGAAAAGTGTATCGAATAATAAAATAAGAAACGCACCACCTAAATAACTTTTGAAGCATACAGTTCAGTGACATGAAACTTGGTATGTGGGGATAACCATATGCTAAGAACTCAATAATGGTATTGCCGTGTTTGTTCTACTTCCGGTTTAACCGGAAGTAACTCCAACTCTCTTATTTTAAATAGAACACCCAATATATTTCTTTTATTTTTGAATAGTGCTCATTAAGAGCTTTTCAAAAAGTACCCACACTCGATACTTCTGTACAAATTCAGCGTCGCTAAGTCAAGAAAACAGAAAAGTGTATCGAATATTAAAATAATAAAATACTCCTTCCTTAACAAAAACAAAACAAAGCTAGCTCACCTTCTAAATTATGTGTTCAAATTGGTAGCCCTCAGCTGCTTTACAATGTGTCACTCGATCATAGAAACCATTTAAGGAATGATTTAACCAGGCTTTAGAAATATCTTGCACCACCTCCATTTTTATTTAGCAACACTGAATTTGTACAGAAGTATCAAGTGTGGGTACTTTTTGAAAAGCGCTTAATGAGCACTATTCAAAAATTAAAAAAATATATTGGGTGTTCCATTTAAAGTAAGAGAGTTGGCGTTACTTCCGGTTAAACCGGAAGTAGAAAAACTCGGTAATACCATTATTGAGTTCTTAGCATATGGTTATCCTCACATACCAAGTTTCATGTCACTGAACCGTATGCTTCAAAAGTTATTTAGGTGGTGCGTTTATTATTTTAATATTCGATACACTTTTCTGTTTTCTTGACTTAGCAACACTGAATTTGTACAGAAGTATCAAGTGTGGGGTACTTTTTGAAAATCTCTTAATGAGTACTATTCAAAAATAATATAATATATTGGGTGTTCCATTTAAAATAAGTGAGTCGGAATTACTTCCGGTTAAACCGGAAGTAGAAAAAACTCGTTGATACCATTATTGAGTTCTTAGTATATGGTTATCCCCACATACCAAGTTTCATGTCACTGAACCGTATGCTTCAAAAGTTATTTAGGTGGTGCGTTTATTATTTTAATATTCGATACACTTTTCTGTTTTCTTGACTTAGCAACACTGAATTTGTACAGAAGTATCAAGTGTGGGGTACTTTTTGAAAATCTCTTAATGAGTACTATTCAAAAATAATATAATATATTGGGTGTTCCATTTAAAATAAGTGAGTCGGAATTACTTCCGGTTAAACCGGAAGTAGAAAAAACTCGTTGATACCATTATTGAGTTCTTAGTATATGGTTATCCCCACATACCAAGTTTCATGTCACTGAACCGTATGCTTCAAAAGTTATTTGGGTAGTGCTGGACTTTTAACTAACCCTGTATATAAAAAATAAAGGTGATATGACCAGTTACTGTTTAATCGCGTGTTGTCTTGACGTAGGCCTACCTGTTCCGGGAACCGTGCTAAAATAAAGACATTACAAAATTTCTAATGCTTAAGGGTATAACTACGTGAATACTTTTGAAGAAAACTTTTTTTTTTTGTTTTCTTGTTGTTTTGTATGAAAAATTACGTGGAGTTTTTCTAAATCCAGTGATATATAAATTTATATAGTTTACTTATTTACTCATGCTATTTAAATGGACATGTTCTAACACAATATAGATCTGCTAAGACATTCTCTTTTAACTTTAAATTAAATTTCCCAAATGTTGTAATTTTTCCGCACATATTATTACATAACTCCACAACCATTAGAGATAGAGTGCTGAAATTTTGCACACTGGTTTAACATCCATTTATGCAAAAACCAGACTATAATAATGTCCATATCTTTAAAAAAATAAATCACAACAAATGGTGTAAATTTTAATATACAGGTTGTCTCAGAAATACTTTGACAAACCTTGGGAGCATGTTTCTCACAACAAAACAAGAAAAAAAGTTCCTATAAACATATGTCCGAAAATCCTTAGTTGTTTAGTTATTAATGAAAGAACATAATGAAACATCTGTTAGATATTGTCAGCTTGGTAGCAAGTGTTGCAACTTTAATCAATTCAGAAACTCGCAACAAATGTTCAAAAATGTTCTCCTTTACTAAACAAGTCTCCTTGGCAACACATAGCTATCTAGGGTACAATGGGTGTACCTGCAGACTTGTATTGATAACATCATTCGATTATCTAACAAAATGAATTATTATCGGTTACAAACTTAAGTTAAGTTGATATTTGGGGAGAAAAATTCGCTCCGGCGCTGGGGATCGAACCCGGGTCCTTGGTTCTACGTACCAAGCGCTCTGATCACTGAGCTACACCGAATTCAATCCACAGAATCGGACCGAACCCTCCTCCTTCAATGTTTCCCTTTGTGGCCTGACTACAAGTTAGGCATATATGTTGACGTATATGTCCAATGTCAACTGCCATTATACTAGGAGTGCACTCAGTTGAGTGACTTGTTTGGCCGGGATTCCGCAGTTAAGTGCACAGTAATCTGTACAGAATAATGTCTGTAATATTGACAAATGATATTTGAGGAGAAACATTCTAATTTTTCTCCTGAAATATCAATTGTCAATGAACTTAAACTTTCATTGTAACGAGTTTCTGATTTGATTAAAGTTGCAACACTTGCTACCAAGCTGAAAATATCTAACAGGTGTTTCATTATGTCCTTTCATTAAAAATCTAAAAAACTAAGGCTTTTCGGACATATGTTTATATGAACTTTTATCTTGTTTTGTTATGAGAAACATGCCATCAAGATTTGTCATAGTATTTCTGGAACACCCTTATTTTATATAGGATACAAAAAAAAAAATTGTATTTAAATTAAAAACTCTACATGTCTGAGAGTAGTTCACTCTTTAGAATTAAGTATTTGTTACATGCAGTAAAAAAAATAAAATATATCAGAGAAACTCTAACGATGTTAAAGTTACCAAATGATATAAGTGAATAAGTTTTTTTCAAACTCTAATAAAACGTAAAGCAGAGTTCGTATAGGTCAGTTTATGTCACATGCGTTTCCAATTCACTGTGGGCTAAAGCAAGGAGATGCACTATCACCTTTACTTTTTAACTTTGCTCTAGAGTATGCCATTAGGAAAGTCCAGGATAACAGAGAGGGTTTGGAATTGAACGGGTTACATCAGCTGCTTGTCTATGCGGTTGACGTGAATATGTGAGGAGAAAATCCACAAACGATTAGGGAAAACACGGGAATTTTAGTGGAAGCAAGTAAAGAGATAGGTTTGGAAGTAAATCCCGAAAAGACAAAGTATATGATTATGTCTCGTGACGAGAATATTGTACGAAATGGAAATATAAAAATTGTAAATTTATCTTCTGAAGAGGTGGAGAAGTTCAAATATCTTGGAGCAACAGTAACAAATATAAATGATACTCGGGAGGAAATTAAACACAGAATGAATATGGGAAATGCCTGTTATTATTCGGTTGAGAAGCTTTTATCATCCAGTCTGCTGTCCAAAAATCTGAAAGTTAGAATTTATAAAACAGTTATATTATCGGTTGTTCTTTATGGTTGTGAAACTTGGACTCTCTCTTTGAGAGAGGAACATAGGTTAAGGGTGTTTGAGAATAAGGTGCTTAGGAAAATATTTGGGGCTAATAGGGATGAAGTTACAGGAGAATGGAGAAAGTTACACAACACAGAACTGCACGCATTGTATTCTTCACCTGACATAATTAGGAACATTAAATCCAGACGTTTGAGGTAGGCAGGGCAGGTAGCACGTATGGGCGAATCCAGAAATGCATATAGTGTGTTAGTTTGGAGGCCGGAGGGAAAAAGGCCTTTAGGGAGGCCGAGACGTAGATCGGAGGATAATATTAAAATGGATTTGAGGGAGGTGGGATATGATGATAGAGACTGGTTTAATCTTGCTCAGGATAGGGACCAATGGCGGGCTTATGTGAGGGCGGCAATGAATCCACGGGTTCGTTAAAAGCCAGTGAGTAAGTAAGTAAGTAAGTAAGTAGGTACTCTGATAAAACTGGTTTTTAAAAGTTGTTTGTGACTTTTTTTATGCTTTTATCAGCTACTTAAGTTCTAATAGGTCTTGTTATGGTACATTGTAATTTTTGTTCACGTGTGAGTTTATTTCCTTGTAAAATTTTAGAAATTTAGAACCTGCATTTTCTGATATTATTTGTGGTCATTCACGTAGTACATATATATATATATATACGTTTAACCCTCAAACGGAGTTGTGGGGCCTTTTTCGATACCAGGAAAATTGTATATCCCTGACATTCCTTAACCATTGGTTTCTTTCTCTAAATCTTTTGTGTACCTTTTCCTTTCGTCAAGCTTAATCCATTGGCTGTGTCTTTGACCAGCAGGTACTGTTATTTATGTCCAGTAATAGCTAAAATATTGAGCGGTATCCTTTTCGACCCCACAACTTCAGTTGTGTATCTGCACCTTGTCAATGTACAATCAACGAGTTTCCATAGTGGAATATGGCTACTAATACGCGTAAAAGTGTATCAGTGTTCGATTCTGGTTTCCCACGCTTTGTAAACAGTATTGTAGATGAAAGTGAAGGCAGTGATGCCAGTGATGTGAAGTCGAAAATGAACTGGACTATAATTCTGAACATGAGACGGATTCAGTACAAGATTACGACTCGGATGGAGTGGATGAAGATGTAAACCAACCAAATGGTGTTTCATGGTAACAATGCATGCAAATGATCGGCTACCGAACCTAATAGAAACAGAAGACCACCAGCACACAATATTGTAATGAAAGTTCCTACATTGAAAGGAAAAGCTAAATGTTTAGGGAATTCGTGCAATCCTTTACAGATATGGGAATGTTTATTTACAGAAAACTGATTACAGAAATCGTTATACACACGAATGAGAAAATTAGTTCCTACAGAGCAAATTTTTCTGATAAAACTCGTACAGAATTGAGAGACACTAATGCGGTAGAGCTGAGGGCACTTTTCGGGTTCCAATATTACACAGCAGTTTTCAAATCAAACCATGAAAGTCTCGAATCCATGTTTGCAACTGATGGTACTGGAAGAGATATTTTCCGTGCCATTCTTTCTGTCAGGCGAGGATACATTTTGATATGTTGCTTGCGTTTTGATGATTTTGCAACACGAGCAACAAGGAAGGAAAATGATCCATGTGCAGCAGTGTCGTATATTTTTCACAAAATAGTTGAAAAATCTTAGGCGTGCTATAATATGTTCTTATGCCTATGTAGATGAGATGCTGGTTTCAAATCTTATATAATACAGATATCATTCATGAACTATAAACCCATTTCCCACTTTGAATTCCTGAAAACGTTAGGAAGACAACTTACAGAGCCATACCTACATGAAAGGCTTGTAAATGACCGACTCCCAAAGGAACTCAGAATGATTGTTTCCAGGATTTTGGAGGAATCTCTGCCAAGGAAGGGAGGAACACACGACAAATCGAAAAGAAAACGTTGCGCACTATGTCCTCGTTCAAAAGAGAAAAAGACAAACCAGTACTGTGTTAGTTGTGACCGTCCAGTTTGCCAGGCCTGCCGATAAGTTACATGTAGAGAATGTGGAGAATAAAGGAAATCCAGCTTGACAGCAACGTATGCAAACAGACTGACAATTTTAATGTGTTTACTACATTTTAACGTGATGGTTATATAGAAAATTTTGATAAAATGGAACTTTATCTTTTACAATAATTTTAAAGTAGCTCAAAAAACGTCATACAGTTTTTGAAATTACATTATGTTATGATCTGTTGGTTTTTCAATGTCTTGCACAATTACTCATATTAGATATATGTCCTTAATTTATGTAAACAAACTTAATAATAATTACATTCATATTAGACCATCTTAAAATATAAACAAAATTGAAATTTTACCTCATTTTGTAGTGGTATCGTTTTTGACCCCACAACTCCACTTATGTCATAAAACAGTCACAACTCCGTTTGAGGGTTAATGTAACAACAATACTGGATGTTCATTTCAAAGTGTGTCATGACGTCACTGTTGATGAGTCAGCGATTTGAAACAAGTTTCAGCTTTTGTGTCAGAGAAGTTGCCTATTATTCAAGGCGTTCAATCTGAACTTGAGAACGTGTACGGTATAACTTGAACGTCGTAGCAACAGATGTCGGTCTGTACGGTCTGTGTGCTACCATAATCTCTTTCGAACTGTGTTTTGCGCGGGCAAGTCGTACGCAGGGTATTTGTTATCATCGATTGCGTACGGCAACATTCCACAACACAAATCAAATGCTCCGTGTCCATGTTGACCGTCCAAGTTAATGTCAACAAATACGTAAGTAATCGTCTTAACCCTCTCCCCATATCCCGACAGTAAGAAAAAACTCACCTCAATACACGTTTCGAAACAGTTCACATTCCTGCCGCTACCGGCGTTACCGTACGTATCGGTAAGTACTCTTCAGAATGAACGCCGTACTTGCTAGGCAACTTCTCTGGCATATAAGTAATACACCTCTGCGGAAGTGTAGGAAGATTGAATTCTCTAGGCTCATCGACTAGCCACATGACGGCATACAGCGAGCCATGACACACTTTGAGCTGAACACCCAGTATAAGCCGAATTTTAATGTTATTAGTTAGGCCACGAACCATTCAAAGTGTCTGACCACACCCAATGACGTCACCACCCCCCACTATGAACATGAGGGAGCCTAAGTTGCTTATAAAATTAGTTATGCTGATTGGCCTCTCTGAGTAATACATTACCAGTCAAAAGTTTTCGATCACCTATCACAACTATGAATTTGTGGTTAAAACAGGAATTTCGTTTTAAAAATTCTATCATATCTGGGTCAGAAAGCATGGGTAGACATAACGGCTCAGTTATAGAAGCCAACGTACTATGGTAGGAAGGATCAAGATTTTAAAATCAAATGTAGGAAACAGAAAACGGATGTAGGTAAATTCTCATTTTTAAATAGAGCTATAAATGGTTGGAATGACCTACCTGCAGCGGTCTTTGAGGGCTGTCCTTCCTTAAGGAGATTCAAGAATAACTTAAAAAGTTGTGTATAAAGTGCAAATTAAAATTAAGGTGACATTTAACATTTAATTTTTTAAGGTGACATGTATTTATTTAGCCTGACGATTTACTCCCTTGGTTTGAATTGTAAATTATTTAAAAATAGCTTGTAAGAGGGCCTTAGACTAAAAATGTTTATTTTAAATGTAGTTCTGTTTATAAGTATGCATAAGGGTGTAAGTATTTGTCTTATTTGAACTGTTGTATCACTGAAGCGAGGTGAGTCAGTGAAGTTATGGTTTTACAGTGCAGTGAACAGTTCCGATCAGTGATAATTTATAGCGTCAATGAAATGTGTTCTATAGTGTCAGTGAAATGTGTTCTAAAGTGTCAGTGAAATACGTCATAGTGCCACTACAGTGAGTGAGATGAAAGTAAAGTGAAAGATTATTATCAGTACCAATGTAAAACTTGTGTAGGGCCTATACATATGTAGGTTGTATTGTAAAATTAGGTTCACTTATTAATTAGGTTATTTTATGTATTATTATTAATTGTAATTATTATGTTAAATTGTATTGTGTATTCTTATTGTCTTGTGTATTGTTTATATTGTGTTAACTCTAAGTTTGAAACAAATCCAAAATAATGTGATAAATGAATCTGTAAAGATGCTGGGTATGTATTTGGATCCTAAACTAAGGCGGAACAGCCATGTGAGTTATGTATGTAAAAGAATTTCTAGAGTAATTTATCTCTTGAGAAGTATCATGTACAAGATTCCCAAACATTATTTAAAACAAGTTTATTATGCACTATTTGAAAGTGTTATTAGATATGGATTACTTTTATATGGAAATAGTTCTGACCTTCCAAACATTCTGTTACTGCAGAAAAAGGCAGTTCGTATTATAACAATGTCACCACCCAGACTATCATGTAGATCTGTTTTCAAAAATGAAAAGATTATGACAGTCTACAATCTATATATTTTTTAACTTTTAATGTATGTAAACAAGAATATTACTAATTATACAAGTATAGTAGATCTGCATCGCTATGAAACAAGAAATAACGATCAATTAAATGTACCACATGTCAGGTTGCAAAAAACACAATCAAGCTATGTAATTACTGCATTAAAAGTATGTAATAACATAAGTTACCTACAAATATAAAGGCACTTAATGAAAAACAATTTAAATTTCAGATTAAGAGATGGCTACAAAATAATCCCTTTTATAATATGAATGAAGTTTTTGAAAATGATGTAGTGTTTTAGTTAAATTTTATTATTTTTTACTCTTTTAATATTTTAAATATTGACACATTGTTTTTTATATAATTATATTGACGAGGCCTCTTGTATTCTTGTACCTTCAGGCAAATGAAGAATATGAATATGGATATGAATATGTATACCAGTACCACCGGATGCATGCCCACTTGCAGTGTAAATAAATAAATAAATAAATTAAATAAATAAATAAGTAAATAAGTAAGTAAGTAAATAAGTAAATAATTAAATAAATAAACAAATAAAAAATAAATAAATAAATAACTAAATAAATAAATAAATACACACATAATGCTAGAAAGAGAAAATATTTATTTTGTTGGTCTATTTAGTTTTTCCTATATGTTTGTACATTGAAATAAAGTGTACAGTTGTTTTCATAGCTGATCGAAAACTTTTGACCCGTAGTGTATATGAGTGGAAGAAGACAAACAGAGAAGGAGCAGATGAAAAGAAAGGGGAAGAGGGAATGCTATAAAAGAAATAAGGAAGAAAGGAGACAAAGGAAAAAATATGGAATGGGAGTAAGGAGAAAAGAACAATGTAAGAAGAAATGAAGATAATTATTATAGGAGAAGTAAGAGAATATAAAGTAGTACAGATAAATATTGTTGTACAGGCAATGAAGGGATAGAAATGGCAGAATTAGGAGAAGTGGGAGGATAAAGGAAGAAGAAGAAGAAGAAGAAGAAGAAGAAGAAGAAGAAGAAGAAGAAGAAAAGATTAGTAGAATTTGAGAGACGGAACAGTAGTAGAAGATGGGATTAAAGCCACAAATACAGAAGGTTTTGTTTGAATATAGGCCTAAGCATTAATTAGCACATCAAAAACAAGATTCACCTTTTCACATGTCGTTAGTGTGCTAGAATGTACAGTAATACTTGACCGCCTAGAGGACTTCATCCCGGGACAATATGAATACGAAGCCGTGACGCTGTAACTCTGGCCAGTGTGTTGCTGCATGTGAAGTCAGTCGCATTAGCTACATGTACCGCGTGAGTCTGTGAGTGACAACACAGGCGACGTTTTCATCCCTCGGGACGAGCCATCTACTCAATTCATACGCAGCCCGCAGACTGCCAGAGCAAGACAGACTTATGACTCTTAATAACGTCCGTCCTGTCACCTGCATAGTTCATGTACAGGGTGAGCCTTAAGTAATGTCATTAATTTAAGGGGGTTTATTCTTTGAGATATTTCAAATAAAAAAACTAATACAATTTTTCTCGTTTTTGCTTAATTTTCGAGATGAAAAATTATTTTATATAAAACATTTGATAGAGTGAAGGATGGGTGGAGCGGAGAAAAATTTTCTCCGGCACCAGGACTCGAACCCGGGTTTTCAGGTCTACGTGCTGTCGCTTTATCCACTAAGCCACACCGGATTCCAGTTCCGATGCCGGATTGAATCCTCTTAGTTTAAGGGGACACTCAACTATATTTTGGAACTTTTTTCCTATTTGACCAATCTTTTTCAAATTTGGAGAAAAAGTTTAATATACGCATGGAAAGTAACATGCAAAATCTCAGCTCATTAGATCCAATACTTTTCAAAATAAAAAATATTTCAATTTTAATTCAATCATTAACTGAAATATCATTTTTAATTATCATTTTTTATTTTTGGCTTTTTGCATTTCACTGTGACTTCTCAATGAATAGGGGAAGAATTCTGCTTATTGATTTAGTTCTGTCACGTAAATTAGTGTAGAAATTTAATTTTTAATTTCTATTACACTTTTTCTGCAATTTTTAAGTTGAGTGTCCCCTTAAGTTCTAGTAAACTTATATTAAATTAATTTACATCATTTTACTAGCTATCTCAAATTAATTATAATTGATTGAATTAAATTAGCTCATAAATTAGGCTTATCTTATAGGTTTACCTAAATTTAAATAAATACGTAGCCTACTAGCCGTTAAAACTTGACTGAAGAATATTGCTGGATAATCTTTTATGTGGTCCACACCTGTGGAGTAACGGTCAGCGCGTCAGGCCGCGAAACCAGGTGGTCCGGGTTCGAATCCCGGTCGGGGCAAGTTACCTGATTGAGGTTTTTTCCGGGGTTTTCCCTCAACCCAATACGAGCAAATGCTGGGTAACTTTCGGTGCTGGACCCCGGACTCATTTCACCGGCATTATCACCTTCATTTCATTCAGACGCCAAATAACCTAGATATTGATACAGCGTCGTAAAATA
Organism: Periplaneta americana; assembly: GCF_040183065.1. NCBI lineage: Eukaryota > Metazoa > Arthropoda > Insecta > Blattodea > Blattidae > Periplaneta > Periplaneta americana. Next base: position 13,401,360 of record NC_091122.1, on the reverse strand, counting down.
ACCCAATAAAATAAAAAAAATCTTTTAAGTGTAGTGTAAATATTCGTAATTTAAATATGTATTGTGTTGATTAAGGCTGGTTGAGTGGAAGAGAAGGCCTTATGGCCTTAATTCTGCCAGCGAAAATAGAACATTCTATTCTATTCTATTCTATTCTATTCTATTCTATTCTATTCTATTCTATTCTCTCAGTTTCCCTTTAGTGGCCAACCCCCATGCACTGCGTCACAGATGTGTGAGAGTGGCACAATGTCCAACACACTTTGTGCAGAGGTGCACTCATTACGAGTGACTAAGTGACCGGGATCCGACGGAATGAACGCCGTCTTATATCTACGCTCCACCCATCCTACATCATATGACAACGCAGAATTCCTGCACGGTAATATCATATGTACTTCGGTACATCATAGTAATATGGTATGCGTTTAAGACGGTATGTGTTAGGATAAAAGAGTAATTGAACGGAGAAAAATTCTCTCCGGCGCCGGGATTTGAACCCGGGTTTTCAGCTCTACCTGCTGATGCTTTATCCACTAAGCCACAAATCCCGGCCCCGGAGAGAATTTTTCTCCGTTCCATTACTCTTTCATCGTATGATGACGCAGAATATCTGCATGGAAATATCATATGTACTTCGGTACATTAAAATAATATATACGGTATGTGTTGGTTGCAAGGTCATTGACAATGGTATTCACTTAATATTTGAGGAGAAAAATTCGCTCCGGCGCCGGGGATCGAACCCGGGTCCTTGGTTCTACGTACCAAGCGCTCTCACCATTGAGCTACGCCGAAGTGCAATCCACAGCAGAGGATCGAACTCCACTCCTCAAGTATTATTTCCCTTAGTGGCGTGACTCCAAGTTGAGCATATATGTTGACATTATATTCAAGTCAACTCCCATTATACAGGGTGATTCAGACCACCCGTTAACAGTCATTTATTTCGGAAACTAGAGCATAAAAATTTTCGAGGCTAAAATATTTATTAGACTACTAAACTTATTTATTTGTAAGCTTACAAACGTCAACATACATGCCCAACTTGGAGTCAGGCCACAAAGGGAAATAACATTGGAGGAGGGGAGTTCGATCCGGTGCTGTGGATTGGACTTCAGCGTAGCTCAATGGTGAGAGCGCTTGCTACGTAGAACCAAGGACCCGGGTTCGATCCCCGGCGCCGGAGCGAATTTTTCTCCTCAAATATTAATTGTTACCATAACAGATATATTATATTCTGTAGGACTAAAAATAATACAATTTTTAGTAATTGGTATTCACGTTCAGTCGAAATGGAAACATAACTAGATTACTATCAGTCTTAGAAAACATGGTATTTCACAACATAAAATAAAATTACCTTATAAGAAATAATTAAATTTCACAGACATTTTGTTCAGCAGATCGTAACGATCTAATCTTATTGACGTAACACTGAATAAATTCTTTTAGTTGGGATTTGAAGGCACGGCTAGTTACAAAGAGTGCCACAGGATTGAGACAGGAGTTGAATGTGAACAGACAGATATAAATGAAGTGCAACGCGTACGAAATTAAGTTCACAGTAAAATCTGGCGGTGAAAATTCGTGGTAGATATTCAAGATGCAAATAGGTGCGTAACTCAACATAAACACAAAAATAAGGCCCAGTACTATCTTCGCAGATTTCTTGCGGCCAGTATGCGTCGAAACAGATAGTTCTGACTTGATTTGACTGCGCATCAAATGGCAAGCGATGGTAGCGTATGACCACGTTGTGATCAAAAAAGGTAACACAAACACAGTCAGGAAATTGAAGATGTTGAGCTTGCACGAATGGTAGAATCTATGTGTGCATGACTTCTTGACGTCTCCTCTGTCGTTCTGGAGACTTGAGAGTGTTTCAGGCACTGCTAATATACCTGAGAGAATCCACACACAGCATAAGATGGTCACTGCCTGTGTCCAATTGGGACGTGACGGTGCACGTCTGTTGAAAGGGTGTGTTGTCACGTAATACCTTTGAAGGGACAAGGTACATACAGCATACACTGGTAGAAATGTTGCAAGGCAGGTCACGAATCTGACCGTTATTAATAACTGGTAATTATTCGCTATAATGGACACAATTCTCGTTGATGTCATCGGAAATCGCATCAACAAGTTCAGTAGATCACACACGATGAGATTCAAGATATACATGTTTGGTAACGTGCGAGTTTGCTTACTGGATAATATGATAACTAGAAGTATCAGGTTACCCAACACTCCGATTGTGTACAGGAATATCATTATGGGGAAGAAATATTCCGCGATGAAAAGGAACACTCCCTGACGCTGTTCCTCAGTGGTAAAAGATTCATCTTCGCAACGTGTTAGGCCTGTATTCTGATAATCATTGTTGAAAGATATTTTCCCAGCTGAGCATCTTGAGTGACTGAACACTTCCCAGCATAATCCTGACACCTCATCTGGAGAATTACACACAGGGAAACCTTCTATAGTGTCTATAGTTTCTATGTTGTCATAGTGACACCACTGCCAGATTTGGAAAAGTTGACAGTCACATTCGAGTGGATTACCGTACAGATATAAGGTACGGAGTGGAATTGTCTTCACATGAGAAGATATATTAGCATTTAATATGTTCTCACCCAATTTTGATGAAGTCGATGATGTAAGATTTATGTCATTTGGAACATAAACCTCTTCTTTCATCTCAAAGGTGCTTTCAAACTGTGTTGTGCCTGGAAATTCTTCTTGTTTTGGTGTTGAACTTAGAAACACACTGATAGAAATTCTGCGTATCCTATTATATGACAATTTCAGAAATTTTAATTTATGTAGACTGAAAAACACACCAGGTTCCAAAAATTCAATTTCATTATCATCTATATACAGACTTTCAAGATTCGTCAAGTTCTGGAAGACTCCATATATCAACTCTCTCACTGAGTTAAAGCTCAGTAATAGATTTCTCAATGAAGTCAATCCGTTAAACGCTCCTGGCTCGATGTTCACTATGGCACAATCCTTCAGGTTCAATGTGTCAAGTCGAGACATTCCATTGTTGAAGATGTTCTTTTCTAAAGTTTTCCTCTGCTCACGGATGAAAAGGCTCGCCATACTGCCGGCCAATGATTCCGGGAATTCTTGCAAAGATGAAAAGTTACAAGTTGCAATCATGAAAAATCCATTACAACTGCATCCCGCTGGACATGAAGACGTGGATGTGAACGGTTGTATTACCAGGTACAACCAAAATATGGCAGCCGGCGTCATCAAGAGTGGCAGTACCAGTTTGAGCCTCATGACTGGTGCTACGAGACAGAAAAATAATAATTGATTTATTGATATAAAAGAAGAGGCAGGTCAGCAATGGTCCAGAGGGGCAAGAAACAGAAGAATGTGGAAAATACTCGAGAGACATTTGTGCATAGACAGGAAGTTGTGAAAGGCAGTGAAAAAATCATTGTTAAAGACATTCAAGTTCCTAGGCTTAAATATCACTTCTAACGTGAACTAGCTCACCATGTTAGGCAAGCAGAGCTTTTCCTTATTTAAGGAGGCCTTTGCCCTTCATGGGACACAATAGGCTATCTTTATCTTTATCTTTATTAATACTCAAAACTGTGAAAGTACAAGAGACAGAAATAATGATTGATTTATTGGTATATGAGAACAGGCAGGTCAGCAATGGTCCAGAGAGGCAAGAGACAGAAGATAGTGGATACTACTCGAGAGACATTTGTGCATAGACAGGAAGTTGTGAAAGGCATGAGAGAATCATTGTTAAAGACATTCAAGTTCCTAGACTTAAATATCACGTCTAACTTGAACTAGCTCGCCATGTTAGGCAAGTAGATCTTTCCCTGATTTAAGGAGGCCTTTGCCCTTCATGGGACACAATAGGCTATCTTTATCTTTATCTTTATCAATACTCAAAACTGGGAAAGTACAAGAGACAGAAATAATGATTGATTTATTGGTATATGAGAACAGGCAGGTCAGCAATGGTCCAGAGAGGCAAGAGACAGGAGAATGTGGAAACTACTCGAGAGACATTTGTGTATAGACAGGAAGTTGTGAAAGGCAGTGAGAGAATCATTGTTAAAGACATTCAAGTTCCTAGACTTAAATATCACGTCTAACGTGAACTAGCTCACCATGTTAGGTACGTAGAGCTTTCCCTTATTTAAGGAGGTCTTTGCCCTTCATGGCACACAATAGGCTATCTTTATAATAATATAAATTTAGCTTCCCTTAATAAAAGGTTGCCAGACCTGACAAAGCGTATTACATAATTATAATTTGGAAACAAACCTGAAAGGTAAAATTATATGCATTTGAAACGGTTAGGGAATCGAATATAAAAAATGTCAGAAAAATTTAGACCTAAGTAGCGTTTGTGCTAATTTACAGTTAAGAAAGGGGGGAAAAAATATCACCAGATAGGTTAGAATGATTTGAATGCCATATACCGCGAGAAAAATAATAGTACGGATTTACTGGAATTGGTATCTAAACTAATCAACAGCCATCGGTTAAGATAACTTGAAATTTCCATTATCACCTCCATACAAGTGATTTCTCAATATCCGAACCGATCCTTTGAGGGCACTAATGGCTATTTCCTTCACAATGCTGTGTGTTAGGCCCAGGTTTTTACATTTGTTAGCAAAGAAGGAGGGTATGGTACCTCGTGCTCCCACCATCAGACCTATTACATCAATGTGGGACAGGCTATATTTATCCTTATAGAACGGGATTGTTGGTTCATAGATCCATTTCTTTTCACTGTCCACCTCATGCGGTTGATCTGCATGTGTCTCAAATCTGATGGTGGGATCGAGAATGTATGCCGAGTTGTTCTTAATGGCAATGATATCAATTCGCCGAACACTTCCTTGTGTGGCTAGTCCCTGCACCTCTTGATGGACTGTAAACCCTACCTCCTTCAGTGCCTCGGCCAGCATAGAACGGACAGCATGGTGACGGATGTTGCGAAAGGCCTCACTATATTGGCAGAAGCCAAGGATATGGGGAAGAGTTTCAATCTCGCTGAGACAGCGCCTACAGCGGGCACCATCCCGACTTCTATCCGGTACAGCTCGGACCGGAGCGACATAGCCTACCATTTTAAGGGCGTCTATCCATTCCGAGAGGGTGAGACCTTTGTGATTTCTTATCCAGCTCTTTATTAATACTCAAAACTGTGAAAGTACAAGAGAAAAAAATAATGATTTATTGGTATATAAGAACAGGGAGGTCAACAATGGTCCAGAGAGGCAAGAGACAGAAGAAAGTGGAAACTACTCGAGAGACATTTGTGGATAGACAGGAAGTTTTGAAAGTCAGTGAGAAAATCATTGTTAAAGAAATTCAAGTTCCTAGACTTAACTATCACGTCTAACGTGAACTAGCTCACCATGTTAGACAAGTAGAGCTTTGCCTTATTTAAGGAGACCTTTGCCCTTCATGGCACACAATAGGCTATCTTTATCTTTATTAATACCCAAAACTGTGAAAGTACAAGTCAAATAATGAAAGTATTTATCTATGTTTGTATTGCTTTTGTAGATGTCCAAAGGGATGTTTACTGAAACTATTTCGCTATTTAGCAAAATTCTTACAAGCGCATCTTTACTATTAAATTTCTGGACGTACACATACACTATGTTCATTGCACAAAATATGATGTAGTTTAGGATTAAAGATTTGAACTCTTGTTTTGAGACTTCACTTGGGCGTGAGTTCAATTTAGCTATTACCTGTTTTGGTTTATTTCCTAGTTTTTTTTCAACTGTAGGGTGATAGGCAGCTGATCTCCTGGCGAATCTTAGATCTTATCTCGAAAAATAGCATCGTACATTTCTAATGATTTTATATAACTTTGGAGATGATAAAGCGTCGTTAAACAACCAATTATAAAAGGAAATTCCGGGATCAGCAGGATACTCTTGGTTATTTAATTACTTTTCTCAAAAATACGCGAATGTTTTTAACATAGAATAATTGAACTGTTGTATCATGGACTATTCAACGTGATAATTTCGATTTGTTTTCCACTTTTCCGTATAAACGTTCCTGTGTCAATAAATTGAATACAATTTCCGTTCTGTGAAGACATTACAGTGATAGAAGCTTTGCCACGACATTGAATAACGCGAATATCGTATACAGAGTGTCTCAAAAATAGATCGACAAATTAATTGTGGTAGTAGCTACAGAGTGAAGAAAAATGCCAGTGAAAACCTCAAAGATTCCATATTTAAATACTATGACAGCTGGGATACTATCTCGCGACCGGCAGAAGGAGGGCAAGGTCAGCAGTAGCTCGGCGCGGCAAATGAAGTTGCGCGCGCATCTGCTTCCTGGGGCATGTGCTGTGGCGTAGAGAGGAGAGGAGAGACGGCGACCGCGGCAGAGAGGGGAAGTAATGTGCCTGCGACTGAGGGGAGAAATCCAGAGAATTCGAGAAGTGCCATCTTCTAGGCATCTGAAGATTGTTCGCGAAATCGTACTTTCCGGAAACTATGGTTTAGTTATAAAATACGACTGAGTTAGTTAGTTGCAGTGGCAGTCGTCAGTTTTTGGTCAGCCAGTCAGTGTAGCAGTGAAGCCAGCTTCGAGACCGGAGTTCGACTTGAGTTGTGTCCGTAACTGTGGGGGCCGGAAGTCCTGAGTTTGAGTGCAGTGGACCGCAGTTCGGGGACCTGAGTTCGAAGTTCAGTGGATTGTCTCTAAAGGTCTGGGGTTCGAGATACTGTGAACTCGAGTGACTGAGCTAGAGGAACTAGCCAATTAATATTTGAGGAGAAAAATTCGCTCCGGCGCCGGGGATCTAACCCGGGTCCTTGGTTCTACGTACCAAGCGCTCTGACCACTGAGCTACGCCGAATTCAATCCACAGCGCCGGACCGAACCTTCCTCCTTCAATGTTTCCCTTTGTGGCCTGACTCCAAGTTAGGCATATATGTTGACGTGTATGTCTAGTGTCAACTGCCGGAGCGAATTTTTTCCTCAAATATTAATTGTCAATATTACAGATATTATTCTGTAGGACAAATTAATACAAATATATCTTTAATATTCTCATAGGAACTAGCCAAGGCAAACGAACTGTGAACTGAGAACTCTGAGTTCTGTTTTGTAGATAGTGCTTTGTGAACATTAGTTAAGATTAACAGTTCATTGTTGTTCTCAATAATCCAAGTAAATTGTCATTTTCGTCTGTGGAGTGTAATAACGAATACTGTGTTACTTTGTGGAGTGGAAATCCCATTGTTGACGGGAGTATTTAAACTAAATTATAGAAAGTGACTATTGTGAAACAATAAAATTACATTCTTGTTTTGTAATAAAGTTACAATACTTTTTAAGTTATCATCCTGTGAATTTGTTAAAGACCAGTCCAAATAATGAAACTTCGAAGGGATAGGTTATGCGCTATTTGTAGGAAAGACATTCCAGATGTTTTGTTTACTTTCGCTCAAATGATTGCATAATTTTATCTATTAAAAAGTGGAAAACTCATCCTAACTCAGAGTGATTAGGCAGTCTGTGGAGAGCTGTTCTCTAATTCCACGGTCAGTTAGAAGGTGAGCAGTTCGATGCCAGGTAGTAAACTAATTTCCAATACGTGTGATGTACACCAACACAATGCTTAATAGAATGGAATGAAATAGAATGGAATTTTTAGAAGGTAAGTCTTTTGAAACAGTACTGCGACCTTATACAATCATTTAAGAGACAAAATTAAAATTCTTTCAATCATTTATTATCATAATACACTGCTCTCTTAAATTGACTGAGCATATTGGGAATTAAATCAAAGGCTTTCCCAAGACACGCTATGAAATACTTCATATAAAACAAGGAAGCAAAAAACGAACAAAATTGTATTAAACTTTTTTGTTTGAAATATCTCAAAGCATAACCCTTTGAAATTAATGGCTTTACTTACGGTACATGTATTTTCCATTTTCAGATTGTATTCAGAAGCAAAAACTTAAATTTAGTGTCGCTCTAAATTTATTAAAAATGTTCAGTTTAGTAAATTATACAAATATTTAATAAGTAGAAACATGATTATCAGCCCATATTTTGCAAAATAATTTGGCGGTCCGTCACTTACTTAAGGGTTTTTACTTACTAAAAACTTTACTTACTAAAAACTTTACCAATAACCGAAAATGTATTTAAAAACAGACTTAAGGACTTTACTAATGGACGGTAGTATATTATACACACTATTTAAAGAGTGTAATTGATATCTTGTTAATTGAAGGGTTCTATCAGTGAGGAAGTGTGTTGTGTCAGTGAAGTGTGTTGTGTCAGTGAAGTGTGTTGTGTCAGTGAAGTGTGTTGTGTCAGTGAAGTGTGTTGTGTCAGTGAAGTGTGTTTCTGTCAGTGAAGCTTTATAGTTTATAGTGGCAGTGCAAAGTATTGAACAGTGAAATGTTTTTGAAGTGTTAGTGAAATCAGGATAGTATCAGTGAAATGTGTCTTAGTTCCAGTGCAGTGAGTGAGTTTCCAGCGAAATGAGTATAGTGTTGAAAGGTACTTGTGCAGATATGAACATATCATACTCGTGGGTTTTAGTTCGAACTTAGTTTACAAATTAGATTTACTCTAAATGTTATTTTAAGTGATCATGCTTAATTTAATTTAGGATGCTCCTTGTTGTTATTATTATTACTTACTTACTGGCTTTTAACGAACCCGGAAGTTCATTGCCGCTCTCACATAAGCCCGGCATTGGTCCCTAACCTGAGCAAGATTAATCCAGTCTCTATCATCATATCACACCTCCCTCAAATCCATTTTAATATTACCTTTCCATCTACGTCTCGGCCTCCCCAGGCCTACCAACTAACACTCTCTGTGCATTTCTGGATTCGCCCATACGTGCTACATGCCCTGCTCATCTCAAACGTCTGGATTTAAGGTTCCTAATTATGTCAGGTGAAGAATACAATGCGTGCAGTTCTGTGTTGTGTAACTTTCTCCATTCTCCTGTAACTTCATCCCTCTTAACCCCAAATATTTTTCTAAGAACCTTATTCTCAAACACCCTTAACCTCTGTTCCTCTCTCAAAGTGAGAATCCAAGTTTCACAACCATAAAGAACAACCGGTAATATAACTGTGTTATAAATTCTAATTTTTACATTTTTTGACAACAGATGGATGATAAAAGCTTCTCAACCGAATAATAACAGGCATTTCCCATATTTATTCTGTGTTTAATTTCCTCCCGAGTATCATTTATATTTGTTACTGTTTCTGCCAGGTATTATTATTATTATTATTATTATTATTATTGTTAGTGTTAATTATTATTATTATTATTATTATTATTATTATTATTAGTATTATTATTAATTTATTATTAATTCCATTTTTTATTAATCGTGTTTATTGTTTGTCATTATTGAGTGTAATTAGTTACCACTGCCACCGGGTATATACCATTTGCAGTGTGAATAAATACATGCATACATACAAAATGGAATATGAGTTTGAAGGGGTTCGACAAATTCAGAAGTTGGTAACCACTGACTTACATCACAAGTCCACCTCGCAGAATGCGTAGTATCTGTAGTATTTTATACCATCAAGACAGACACTGTTCATTAGAGATGGGACGAATATTCTGGAACTGCTATTTTGAAACTGTTACAAAAATGAAACTGTTTCGAAATGAAACTGTTTCGTGTACCAACCTGTTCCAACTGTTCCAAACAGATTAAAGTTGCTTTCTATACTCTTTGGTTCCACGAAACATCTTGTTCTTTGTAACAGGTTCATAAAACAGTTTCATGTAACATAATGTAAAACGTTACATGCTACGAGCAACGAGTTAGATAGTATCTAACTCTTTGGCTACGACCTTTGCTGGCGCTACTTTCGACCTCTGCTTGAAAACGATACATCGATCTCGTAGGCCGCGAAATTGAATTTAACTAATCTCTTTCATTCCCTCCCCATTAACAATATTAATTAATACCGCGAAAATAATTATTGGGTACAGATAAAGAAATACAGTATTACATAGGCCTAATCATATATTTAGACGTACACTAAATATTGTTTATACTATTATAAGTTAAATAATGCGGGAAAACTTCAGTATATGGTTCCCTCACTGACAATTACCTTAAAATAGGTACTAAAAATTGTATTTGTGTTTGTCGAATATGAGGAATCGGTTACTGTAATTTCAACTTTCAAGCACGTATATTTGTGCAACATAACCTAGAAGACTTGGAATGGGTGTCGTAAAAATGTAGGCTACAAGTATTGTACCGGTAACAAACATTGAAATTGTCTACGAATTTCAACCAATTATTGTATATAATTTTCTGAAACGTAAATGTTATGTTAAATATATCATGCTGTGAAAGTTACACACGAACTTACAAAATGTGATTTGAGATGTACGCCAATGAACAATGAAAATCTCAAAATTTGGGAATTCCTTGCTTCAACATGTCGCAGTTGTCATTAGAATTTCTCAGAAGTTTGTTGGGATTTCTTGCCCAATCTGTAACACAGAACATGGCCGTTTGAAACAGGTACGCTACCTCTATCAGTGAACTGAAATCTATCGCAACAACTCTACAGATGCCTCTTACGAAACTGTTTTTTTTGGAACTGTAATTTTGGAACAGTTTCTTTGTCGAAACAGTTTCACTTGAAACTGTATAAAAAAAATAACAGTTTAGCCCATCTCTACTGTTTATACAGGGACATCATTTTATTTTTACTTGCATTTTTATTGTACCTGCATTTCTGAATGTACTTCACTCCCACCCCTTCACTAATGTCCTTGCTCCCGTCAGACACACAAACTTACGGCCGCTGTTGCATTCAAAGTCTTCAAGCAGTGAAGTAAACACTGCAGTGTATAGTGTGTTTCAGAAATATGGTTGCGTTTTCTATAGAAGAAAGAACCTATATTAATAATATCGTACTAAAAAATTATATTCAAGAAACGATAAATTCAATTTCAGAGAATATGCTTCAAAATGTTTTTAATAATATGCGTAAAGAATTGAAGCCTACATTGTAATGAACGGCAACCATTTTCAGCAACTTGTTTAAAAATTCAGATTAGCTTATTATGAATTGAGGTGGCTAGAAGCAAAGGAATGCCAGTGACATTTGTAATAACATGAGTTAAGTGCATCCAGTGTAAGCTAAAGTATCTAAAATTTTAGTGGCAAAGGGATATTTTAATCTCATCACACATTAAAATTTAAATAAAAATTTCACCGATTTTACGAAAGCTTAAATATTTAACCCCCATTTTCTCAAAAGTAACTTAAGTGCACTTACAGCCCTTTACTTATGACCCCCTCAATTTAAATGCTCTCTCTATATTGTATGTTAACAACAATAATTAATTATGCTAAATAAAATAGACATTACATAATGAACATAGCCGCCTGAAAAGTTGAGTTTTTGAAAAAAAAATGTTACTACTCTACTGTATTTTGATAAATTCCATAAAAGTGATGATAAAACTGAAAATCGTAATATCTTATTTCCCTACAACATAAATGGATACACTACTTTTCTCTCCTCCTATAGCTAGTAAAATGATTTGTTTACATATTGCACTAGTAACATCAAACTCCTGTAATGGAAGGGGGCAACAGTGTTTCCGAGTATAGCCAGGTTAATGTTAAAAATGTTGGTAAAAATAAACTGATGTCCCTGTATTATTAAGTTGCATACAATGCAGTGACTTACCTTAGAATACAGAGACAAGAGTATTCCTTACTATGCTTGTAGCAAAGAGCGACAGCATGACATTTCCTCAAATAAACACAATAGAACTCGTCTCATTTCCGTAATTCATTTGGTGGCACGTAAGAAATGAACTGGTTTATTCCCGACTAGAAAAGACGTAACATCACTTCTAGGAAGCCCACTTCCACTGTGCGTAGCTTAGTCGTCAGGCACATTTCACTCTATTTTACTTGCTTAGAATGCAAGCGCCTTAGCCGACTGTAGATCTTCGCGTCTGGCATTTTTTACTTGATTACGTCAGAGACTGCCGACTTTATCTCAATTCAAAATTAATTAGAACATTTTGTCGTATTCAATGATTTTTATGTATTGCTTGAAGTATTGATTTGTGTTTTTTATTCCAGATTAAAATTACATGTTTCTTGTTTATGTTTGTTAATTAAATACCATATAATTAATTATGATACTTAATCACTCATTTAAAGTTTGCCTGCAACGTGTGTATATTTATGTGTCCTTGACTTTTTTATAGTGTGATTGTTCTATTTGTACTATTGTATTTGTATTTCTGGTGATGAATAAATAAATAAATAAATAAATAAATAAATAAATAAATAAATAAATAAATAAATAAATAAATAAATAAATAAATAACAATTTAAATAAATAATGAATGAATGAATGAACGAATGAAAAAATGAATGAAAAAATGAATGAATGAATGAATGAATGGAGAAATAAATAAATGAACGAAGAAGTAAATAAATAAATAAATGAATAAATAAAAGATAAATAACTAGATAGATATATAATTAAATAAATATAAATAAATAAATAAACAAAGAAGTAAATAAATATATAAATAAATAAGTAAATAAATAAACAATAAACAGGCGGCCGGGTAGCTCAGTTGGTAGAGCAGCTGGCTACGGACTGGAAGGTCCGGGGTTCGATCCCAGGTGGTGACAGGATTTTTTCTCGTTGCCAAACTTTCAGAACGGCCCCAAGGTTCACTCAGCCTTCTATAAAATTGAGTACCGGGTCTTTCCCGGGGGTAAAAGGCGGTCAGAGCGTGGTACCGACCACACCACCTCATTCTAGTGCCGAGGTCATGGAAAGCATGGGGCTCTACCTCCATGCCCCCCAAGTGCCTTCATGGCATGTTACGGGGATACCTTTACCTTTTTAAATAAATAAACAAATAAATAAGTAAATAAATAAATAAATGAAGAAATAAATAAATGAATGAATGAGAAAATAAATGAATGAAGAAATGAATGAATGAATGAATGAATGAATGAATGAATGGTTGGATGAATGAATGAAGAAATAAATGAATGAATGAAGAAATGAATGAATGGATGGATGAAGAAATGAATGAATGGATGGATGAAGAAATGAATGAATGGATGGATGAAGAAATGAATGAATGGATGGATGAAGAAATGAATGAATGGATGAATGAAGAAATAAATGAATGGATGAATGAATGAAGAAATAAATGAATGAATGGATGAATGAATGAAGAAATAAATGAATGAATGAAGAAATAAATGAATAAATGAATTGATGAATGAATGGATGAATGAATGAAGAAATGAATGAATGAATTGATGAATGAATGGGTGAATGAATGAAGAAATAAATGAATAAATGAATGGATGAATGAATGAAGAAATAAATGAATGAATAGATGAATGAATGAAGAAATAAATGAATGAATGGATAAATGAATGAAGAAATATATGAATTGATGAATGAATGAAGAAATAAATGAATTGATGAATGAATGAAGAAATAAATGACTGAAATGAAATGATGAATGAATGAAGAAATGAGTGAATGAAACATTAAATGAATGAATGGATGAATGGATGAATGAATGAATGAATGAATGAATGAATGAATGAATGAATGGAGAAATAAATACATTAAGAAGTGAATAAAATAAATAAATGAATAAATAAATAAGTGAATGAATGAATAAATAAATGAATGAAGAAATGAATAAATGTATGAATGAATGAATGAATGTAAGAATAAATGAATGAATGAATGAATGAATTAATTAATAAATCAATAACTACATAAATAAATAAATAAGTAAATAAATAATAAATAAATAAGTTAATAAGTAAATGAATGAATAAATAAATGTATGAATAAGTGAATGAATGAAGAAGTAAATAAATAAGTAAATAAATAAATCAATCAATCAATAACTACATAAATGAGTGAGTGAGTGAGTGAGTGACTGAGTGAGTGAGTGAGTAATTGAATATCCCTTTATATCTGAAAGCCATATTTAAGGTAAATGAATTCCGTAAGTACAGCACAAATGCGATCCGTGTTTGTCTCTCCCTTTCTATCCGCCTGTTCTTGCATTCCAGGCGATGCAAGAAGGGTTCGGTATTATATAATGAATAGTAAAGACTAATCACATAATGACCCAGTGGAGCCAACTGTATCCACCCCTGCGTAGAATCAATAATGAAACATCTCTGGAATATTGTGTGGTTCCAACATTAAAACAATATGCATGATATGAGAATCGAACCCATGTTCTTACCATTATTGACTATGCCTTTTAAAAAACTGAATGCATTAGCGAATTGTTCCTTTTTGCATTTCAGATATGATTATTTTCCATCGCTTTGGCGTAAAGGTTAGCATGTCTGACTGCGAAACGAGCGGGATTCAAATCCTGGTCGGGACAAGTTACCTGGTTTAGGTTTTTTCCGGGGTTTTCCCTCAACCCATTAATAGCAAATGCTGGGTAACTTTCGGCTCTCGACCCTGGACTCATCTCGCTAGCATTATCACCAGGCTTCGAGACTTCGGACCCGATAGAGCAGTTCAGTGGGAAATCCGCATAACGGCGTACTGAGTATAGTGGTAAAGCGTAGGCTACAGTGGGTGAGGGTACTGTAGAATGAATGCCAACAAATACGCAAAGGAAAACGCTCTGGATTTGAAGGTTCTGAGGAATCATTTGGTTTTCATACACACTGTGTCTGAAAGTATTACACGGTTAGAGAAGTCAGAGCAAGAGATGCCGGAAGCCCTCAAATTAATTTAGAAAATGATGCAGAGAATTAATGAGACACCAAGTACACCGGTTACTGAACTTGTAAAACAGAAGTTGAAATCACTTTTATGTAAAAATAACGGATATGGAACATTGTGTAACATAAACAGCAAATTAGTGGACATAGAGTCACCCGAGAATAAAGGACTGTCTCTTAGAGACTGCAATGATGTTAGGTTTTTTCGTTTTGCTCCTATCACGTCATGCGACGTAGAGCGCAGCTTTCTTCAGTATAAACTTTGACAGATAACCGAAAAAGAATTATGTTTGAGACACTGAAAATGTATCTTGTAGTACATTGCAATTGGTACTGTAACTGCAATTTCTAAATACGACCAATAGGATAGATCAAGATATTAAAATTGATACATGTTTATTTTCACCATTAACACTGTGTTTAATTAATCACAAATGCTTATAAGGGACAGGAGAATAAATGCTTTTCATATTCTCTTGACATTTTCATTGTGTAATGTATATTTACTTTCAGAATGTACATATGTGTGTTTCCCCATACTACCGTACTCTACTCTAAATGGCAACGTTGTTACCTCAACACATCTCTATCTACCTGCAGCGAGTCAACAATCTATAGTGCGTGCACAGTAAACTTATTGTATCGGGTCCAAAGTCTCGAAGCCTGATTATCACCTTCATCTCACTCATACGCTAGGTAACCATAGCAGTTGGTAAACCGTCGTAAAATAACCAATAAAAAACAATGATTACTGAACGAATATGAATGTGAGGAATTGCACAATATACAGGGACATCACTTTATATTTACCAACATTTTTAACATTAACCTGGCTATACTCGGAAACACTGTTACCCCCTTCCATTACAGGAGTTTGATGTTACTAGTGCAATATGTAAACAAATCATTTTACTAGCTATAGGAGGAGAGAAAAGCAGTGTATCCATTTATGTTACAGGGAAATACGATATTAGGATTTTCAGTTTGATAATTACTTTTACGGTATTTTATCAAAATACGGTAGAGTAGCAACATTTTTTTTTCACAAACTCAACTCTTCAGGCGGTTTTATTCATTATATATTGGCTACTTTATTCACCATATTGCCGTACTTTTGGTAACTCTAATTTTCACTTCTGCTCAGTCAACACAAATAAAGTTATTCAGTCATGCTACACACCGTACCTGTGCGAAATAAGCAGGGCCAGGTGTTTACGGAGATCTCAAAAATAACGACATAATAGATATACAATAGATTTTTACTAATCTTTACGAATTAAGTGATTCTGATTAATAATATGCGGATAAAACAATCACGACAAATCGCGAAATAGAGTTCTAATAGCGAAATATGAACACATTTGCGAATTATTATTATAGTGTCGTTTTATAGCGAATTTCATATTCTGAGTTCTTTTTTCGGACTTTTTTTCATTTGAATTTGTTGCACATTCAAGTAGGCTACATTACGTGATATTTCAGGTGTTCTGATTACATTAGTGAACTCAAAAAACGGAGAATTCAACATTTCACTAATAATTTGAAAGTAATAATTTTTTTAGGGCTGCAAGTTTTTTTTTTTTTTCGTTTTTAATGAATGTATGCTAAATACAGTCTCAATCCAACAAATATTATCTATTGGCCATACCGAACCTTTACCAGAATCCAATGAACCTTTAATATTAATTATTTGGAAAGTAATATTCATACTGATTTAATACTCCAATTTCAAAATAATTGTATTTTCCAAAATTTCCATTAATATCCAACAAGAGTACAAATCAATCACCAACAATCTCCGCTGACAGCAATATTAAAAAACACAAACGATAAAATTAATCTCCATAAATACCTGCCCCTGGAAATAAGCTTCAATAATATAGGCTCTTCCTTCTATGGAAAACACAACCATATTTCTGAAACACACTATACTCTGTACTGTTTACTTCATTGCTAACAGACTTCGAATGCAACAGCGGCCGTAAATTTGTGTGGCTGACTGGTGCAAGAACGTTACTGCAAGGGGTGGGAGTCAAGTACATTCAGAAAAGCAGGTACAATAAAAATGTAAAAAGTGATGTCCCGGTATAATAAGGCGCTCGTGACTCACCCGGTACATACGCACGTCTTCATATTTTTCTTCTGTATTTTGGCTTTAATATGACGCTTCTTCTGTGATTTTTTTTGTGTTCGACATTGATTGTGGATCAGGGGAACAGATCTGGGTCACAGATATTGGATGAAGTCGGAAGGATGCTGTTTTTATGATATATTACTTCCTTAACTGTGTTGGAAGGGAGGCAAACTTCGTCAGCTCTTGCCTACTTAAAATTTCAGTACGGATAGTGTGGAAAGAATTTATTCAGACTAAAGTTAAATTCAGTCAAATTCCCTGCAAAGTACAGGAAGACTGCAAATAAGTTGGAGATAGTAACCAAGGAAGATAAAAAAAGGAAGGATTTTCATATTTATGACATCTTAGGTAGCGAAAAGTAGGATGAAATCTTACAAAAAATTCTTTTTATATACAATTCGAGTGTTACTTATTTACATATCAACATTTTGCTTACGTCAGCCTTGGTCCACACCGGTGTTAGCGTTGTAGGTTGGTATCCTTGTATGGAATGTCTTACTATATACAGGGACATCATTTTATTTTTACTTCAATTTTTATTGTACCTGAGTTTTTGAATGTACTTCACTCCCACACACTTCTACTAATGAAGTTCCAACTCCACACAGAACCAAGACCGCAGATAGTAAGCAGTACTGAGATACTGAGTATAGTACGTTCCAGAAATATGTTCGCGTTTTCCAGTGACGAAAGAGCTTTCAATATTGAATCATATTTTCGCACAGAT
Source organism: Periplaneta americana (assembly GCF_040183065.1). Classification (NCBI taxonomy): domain Eukaryota; kingdom Metazoa; phylum Arthropoda; class Insecta; order Blattodea; family Blattidae; genus Periplaneta; species Periplaneta americana. The sequence continues at coordinate 13,383,693 of NC_091122.1, read as the reverse complement.
ACTGTCCGTTTGCCTACGTCGCATCCCGATTTCCCCCACCTGCTTCTGCTCGCCCCTCTATAAAAGCTGGGCTGTCTTAGCTCTTTTCTGAAAACATTAATTTCTGTTAGGAATTGGACGTCTACATAATATTATACACCTGTTTAATTTAATTTAAATAAAAGGGCCTCGTTAAGTAATTAACTGTCACGTGATTTCCCCCCTTTCTACAACCCTACGATAAAACCCCTTGGACGGACAGTAGATAGCATGTCTGAGTAATTTTATATTTTCGGGTCGGGCAGAAGTGAAGATTGAATTTACAGTACGTAGAGTAGGTACAGAATTATTTCAACATGAGTTACTAGTACGAAGGACGAAACTGGTAATTGGAATTAGATGCAATAATCTATAGTGCGATAATATGCAGAAAAGAACTGAAGCCTGTATCGAAATGAACGGCCACCATTTTCAAAATTGTGTTTAAATTTTCATATTATGATTATTTTTCAATTTAACTTCTTTCTCTATATTGTACGCTAATGTGCTGTAGACAGTATAATATACACTGCATAATGAATACGTTCGCATGGATAACTCAGTTCGTGAGTAAAAACACTTATTCTTAATACAGTACTGTACTTTGATTAATCAAAAACCTAATGAAAATTATCAAACTCAAAATCGCGATATTTCCTAGTTTACGTAAATGAATGAACTACTTTTCTTCCTTCCTATACCTAGTAGAGTGATTTGTTTTTGTTTTACGCCAGTATCATCGAACTACAGTCGTGGAAGGGGATAGGAAACTGTGTTTCCGGTTCTCTAAAGGTATAGACAGGTTAATATTAAAAATGTTAGTAAAAATAAAATGATGTACCTACACAATGTTCTGTCGATATAGTAGAAAGGCAATGGTCACTTACTCAGATATAGCATGCACAGCAACTTCCCTGCGATCAGCAAGCAACAACTTTGGATAGAGCGGTGATATTCAATCAACGGTACGCGTACCCCCAGGGGTATGTGGGGTTGTCTCAATGAGTGGGTATCCCATTCATTACGCACGTATCAATGTTGACATATTTATTTTATTATACTTATTATACTTCTGATTAATATGTACATCTATTATCAGGCAGTACATTTCACTTGATGATATGTGTCAGAGGACGAACAATTTTTGTATACATCTGAAGTCTGATTAGTGTAATATGTAGCTAATCGACGATGTATGCATTTAAGGGGAAAGGAACTGGCCACCCTACCCCATTATCTCCTGACTAGTTGCCTCATGAGGGATGCCTTATTGCTGTTACTTATGACGTTCAAACCTGACTTCGGACAATTTACTAAACAACAACAACAACATACTTGTTGATAATTATTGAACTAAATTGTAATTTCTTTTGTGCGAGATCGTGCGTATTTGCTTGTTTTCCGCACAGAACCAATACGCGGTAAGTGTGAAATACCACATTCAGTATTCCCAACGTAACACACATAACAATTTCCCTCTTCTTACCGCTTAAGCGCCACATTCATTTTACTGCTTTAGGCTTTTAACATATTATTTTTAGAGACGTTTAACATAGTAATAATTATAAATTGGAAACTTACCACTGCAATTTCACCTAAATTGCAATGTTAATTATTGTTTTTTAAATATTAAAAAAATTAAGTAAAGTCTACTACTCCACGAAACTTATTGCATTCCTGATACAAGTAACATTAAGGAAGCCGTGAAAAATTCAACAAGATTCCAGATGCCGATGTTATTACTGCAATATGTTATATAAATAATATTGTTAAAATATTAAAATGAAAAATAAATCATTACATAACCTTACCGTTTGTTTTAAGTTCGCATTTATAGACTGGGGGAAAAAAAAAAGACAGACGTATATCACGGCCTGCTGGAGTATAGTAAACACAGAAAACATTTTATAGCAACAATGTTGAAGAAAGATATTTTGGTGTTCCGAAGTTGGCGTCATTAAACAGAAACCAACATGGAGATTTCATTGCAACTAATTATAAATTCGTCTTTCAGGTATGTAATAAACGATCTTCGCACAAAATAATGTACGATACACGAGCGGTATGTTTGTTTTCATGTTCTCGGAAATTAAAAAAAAAGATCAACTACGTTTCGCTTTTTCAATCTTTTCCTCGAACATGAAAACGTCAACATACCGTTCTTGTAACGTATATTACTATTACAATATCAATTCGTGTTTTTTCTTGTTTGAATACCATTTTAAGTAAATTATAACTATTATTATTCTAGCAATAAGTACTGAATAATAATAATAATAATAATAATAATAATAATAATAATAATAATAATAATAATTTATATTAATACACCAATGAAAATGCAAAAGAAATGCCGAGTCGAAGTCACTATCGATTTGAAATGTTATCGCATTACGAGGATTTCGCTTAGAAATAGATATAGGTACACAGAAGGCTTTGGATAAATACAGTAACTCCTCTCTCATCCGGACAGTAGAGTAGGTAATTATTATTGGCTACTCACAGTGCAGTACCTGCCTTCTTCCTCCCCGCCATGTACTTTTTCCCTCCCCCTATTTGCAACCCCGTCGTGCTTTCAGTAAGTCACAGGTTGTGTGTGGAAGAAGTTCACTATGCTTTCTAAGACATTTACTGATAAACGCTCGAAGTTCAGTTATTTTTTCAAAGACAAATTGGATATTTTGAAGCGGCTGGATGAAGGGGAAACTATTTCTGGTATCCTAAGAAGTACAATTTATGACTGGAAGCGTAGTCGGGCTGCATTGGAAGAATATTGTGCATCCACGAGCTCTAATGACAAGCGCCGTGCATTGAAGCAGCCTAGTCAGTGGCGGCTCCTGCGTATTTAAGAGGAAGAAAGAAGGTAACAGGACGAAATGACACCTTCTTGAATGAAACATGCTACAAATTAGCCTACATGCATACATTTAAGACCAGGTAGTGTTGGGGTTGGACTTCCCTTGTGTATAGCAATAATGTGTTCTTATAAACTGAGTTTCCTAAATTTTCCATAAAATATAATGTTTTCACTTCCATTCATTGTTGAATAATTGCACAAATTAACAATTACAAGGAAATTCACCTCGCAGCATTTTTCGAGCACACTACAGCATCACACGTGTTGGAAGAGACTAGCTACTAACTCGTAATCGGAACCACGGAAATGGGAATGGGAAATAATCTGAGGAAAGCGAGAACACTGCACCCACCCACGTGGTCTGTCTACCCACATGTACATTGTACAAGTTCAGTATCACATGCTTTTGAAGAATATCAGTTCTTGTAAAGTCATACTATCATTATTGTTCAAAGTTGCCGGTGCCCAATTTTTTATGTTAAAAATAATGCAGTTTGGAGTACCTACTTTCAGTTTCAAATATATTTGTACAAAACTGACAACTTAGCTGTTGCCCTGTCTAGTACACAATGAACGGAAGTGAATTTCAGGGGCCAAAAAGATCTGCGATACTAACGTAGAACTACTTTCTCTTTGTTTTATATAAACACGACTTTAACTTTCAAGTATCCTTGAAAGTTTCAAACCATGAATAGTAGCCTATATAAAGTGCAATGAATAAAATTTTTTATTTATAATTTAAAAAAAAAGTTTATGTGGTGTCTTTCATAGCGTTGCGTTAAAACTGTTTTATTGTCTCTCCTCCTAGTCGTGTTATAGTCTGGTTGAATGCAAGATCGTTAGATGGCAGCGGTAGCGAGCTTGCTGCACGACCAGTCGGTTTCTATTTCCCGCCCATGACTGATTCAGAGGAGGATCTCCTCCCTCTCCGTTCATTTACTCGCCTTAAAACTCTGCTTCTTTCTCTGGCCGCTAGCGCGCTGTTGTCTATGTGTGTTAACTGCAGTAAGGAGGAATGGATTGACTTTCCTCCACACAAACAATCTCGCATCTTTCTCACAGTTTTCTAGCAGCACATGAGCGCGCATCATTTAAAACGATCAACCGAGGTTTTCTTATAGCTGTGAACTTAAAAATGATCGAATCTTCCTTGAATTTCAAGGCACATATTTTATTTGGTATATTTACTTTCAAAAGAAGAAAAATGTGAGAAGGACGTTCCTCCCTTCCCTCCCCCGAGGAACCGCCACTGAGCCTAGTGTTTTCAAATACGATAAGGAACTGTTTCTATGGTTTCAAGAACAAAGAAGGAAAGGTACTCCAATATCTGGCCTGATTCTGAAAGAGAAAGCACTTGATATGCTTAAGAAACAATAAGGCGATAATTTCTCTGCTAGTGATGGGTGGTTGTCAATGTGGAGGGAAAAGTATGATGTTCGTCCACTTGCAATTTGTGGAGAGAGGATGTCAGCTGATACCGTTGAAGCTGAAGAATATAACACTACATTCCGAGATTTGGTGAGTAAACTAGAATTATCTCTCCAGCAGATATAGAATTGTGACGAAACCGGTTTAAATATCAAATGTTTACCGAAAAGAACTTTAGAATCTACATCATACAAAACTGCGCCTGGTTTCAAAATCCAAAGAGAACGTGTGACTGTATTAGCTTGCTACAATGCATCAGGGGCAAATATGCTTCCCTTGATGTTAATTGGAATAAATTAAAAAAATATACTGATTGTAACTATTGTAATCGGTGATTTAATTCCTGTACTATTCAAATGTTCACAAATATTTTCTTGTCATATTTACTCATATCAATTATGCAGACGATGGAGGGATAATTAACTAAGTTCCGTACCGTCTTGCAGTAAGGCGTGGCCTATGAAATCACGTGAATGCCGGACGACGAAGAGGACGGACGACATAGCAACGGATCACAGAGAATTTACTGTATTATTTTATTGCATTCAATTGTCAGTTCTGTATCTGTATTTATAATAAAACTAGCCGTACCCGTGCGCTCCCCTGCACCCATTAGAAATAAATACATAATTAAATAGGACGTTTGATCCAGGGAACATTCGTGATTGATAGAAGAATAATTCGTTTAATATGTTACTTAATCTAAATTGCATCCAAATAATTAAAATGCGATCATTTTGGCTCAGAGACACTCATTTGGTGCAATGACAATTCCTTTAACATGTTTCTTAATTTTTATTACATGCAACCATAGTTTAATGAAGATTGACATCATTTAGATTTAATGTGTATATTTTATTTTACTTGTTATAGGTTTCCATTGAATTATGGTAATAACTTAATTTTAACCCTTGTTTTCTACGTATTCAGTAACTGGCGCTTGGCCCACTATGATTCTGAACCCTTCAAATAACTTAAATTATATTATATTATATTATATTATATTATATTATATTATATTATATTATATTATATTATATTATATCAGAAGTTACTGTAATAACATTATAGCATTATGTCCATCTAGAGAAACTGCACTTTCCAATGGTGAAATAATAATTAATTATACAAATCGGTTAATTTACTTTCCGATATTACTTCATACAAACACAGAAATATTCTCTGTAGGCTATCTTTCATAGCTTTCGATTGTTGCTGTCCAAGGCCCCTTATAGACGAAGTCATTTGTTTTTTAATTAATTACACGGCCTTAGATGGCAGTTATTTTAATTTTAAAACTCATTTATCTCATTAAATATCAGTCCTATCAAAATTTTTCAAGGAATAAAACGTATCGCAAATTAGTTTTGAAGAAACGTTTGTTATGTAACATTTTTCACAAAAAGCAATAATAAGCGAGATATTTCGATTTATTTAATTCAGGCCCCCTTATAACCCCCCTTTTAAATAATGTATTTTGAATTCCATATAGCCTAAAATCTAAGTTACAACGAACTTAATTTCTATTCCAATTTTCATCGAAATCCGTTCAGTCATTATCGCGTGAAAAGGTAACAAACATACAGACAGACATACAAACAAAAATTTCAAAAAAGCGATTTTCGGTTTCAGGGTGGTTAATTATATATGTTAGAACCAATTAGTTTTTGGAAAATCGAAAATTACCAGAAAAATTTCGGCTACAGCTTTATTATTAGTATAGATTTATACATTTTTTTTGTTAATAAAAATGAAACGTAACTGGCCGTATATATTGACTGTAACAACAACAACATCAATGGAATACCATATACACTGCAGTTTCAGTATTTTCGTGTAATATCCTTATAAAGGTTGTAAAATAAAAGTATATGAATAATTTAAAAACAATTCATATTAAATAATAACGTAAACATGTTAAAAAGTCGTATTTACATTTTCTTTTTAAACTAATCCCAGGGAAATAGCTTTTCACCTTGGCATGTTTGTTATGTCCTCGGAAAACGATATAATTTCTTATCGTATTTCATTTGCAGTCCAGTGTACACTTAGCCGAAATGAAACAGGCCGATCTTTCGAGTCTCACTCATCATTCTCGAAATAGCATTTGGTCGACGTGGAAAGATTTCGTAACTTTGAATAACATACATCATTGAAATAAATAACATTAGAAATGTTTAAATGAGACAAAAAGACAAAACAGAACAGTATCTTAGTTACCAAAATGTTCTGGTTCTATTATATGATATGACCTATGGTTATATAAATAGAAAAAAAAATTCTCAAATAAATTTGCATTTCTTACTTACTTACAAATGGCTTTTTAAGGAACCCGAAGGTTCATTCCCGCCCTCACATAAGCCCGTCATCGGTCCCTATCCTGTGCAAGATTAATCCAGTTTCTATCATCATATCACACCTCCCTCAAATCCATTTTAATATTATCCTTCCATCTACGTCTCGGCCTCCCTAAAGATCTTTTTCCCTCCGGTCTCCCAACTAACACTCTATATGCATTTCTGGATTCGCCCATACTTGCTACATGCCCTGTCCATCTCAAACATCTGAATTTTAAGTTCCTAATTATGTTAGGTGAAGAATACAATGCGTGCAGTTCTGTGTTGTGTAACTTTCTCCATTCTCCTGTAACTTCATCCCGCTTAGCCCCAAATATTTTCCTAAGCACCTTATTCTCAAACGCCCTTAATCTATGTCCCTCTCTCAGAGTGAGAGTCCAAGTTTCACAACCATAAACAACAACCGGTAATGTAACTGTTTTATACATTCTAACTTTCAGATTTTTGGACAGCAGACTGGATGATAAAAGCTTCTCAACCGAATAACAACAGGCATTTCCCATATTTATTCTGCGTTTAATTTCCTCCCGAGTGTCATTTATATTTGTTACTGTTGCTCCAAGATATTTGAATTTTTCCACCTCTTCGAAGGATAAATCTCCAAATTTTATATTTCCATTTCGTACAATATTCTGGTCACGAGACATAATCATATACTTTGTCTTTTCGGGATTTACTTCCAAACCGATAGCTTTACTTGCTTCAAGTAAAATTCCCGTGTTTTCCCTAATCGTTTGTGTATTTTCTCCTAACATATTCACGTCATCTGCATAGACAAGAAGCTGATGTAACCCGTTCAATTCCAAACCCTGCCTGTTATCCTGAACTTTCCTAATGGCATATTCTAGAAATTTGCATTTCTAAGAAACATAAATATAACGTTAATATCTTTTTACTTGAGATTACACACCTGATCTCAAACATATGAAAAGAAAATCCCTAGCCTCTTAATAAGGACCTAGTAATTAAACAAAGAGTGGGGAAAGGATGTTATATACTGAAAGGTAGAGATGATGTTTCAAATAGGCTACTTGATTGTATATACATATATAACAGTTGCCAAAGTAGATAAAAGTTCAATCAGGTATAAACAACTGTGGCGATTCAAGGCTGCTTGACGTTCGAGACTTCGGGAGTGATCAATCTCGGCGTCTCGAAACACTCACAAGCAGTCTTTACGTCAACGATGCGACGTATACAACATTGTCGTGCGGGTTTTCGGCTTTGCGGGCGCTATTAATCTTGCTTTCTCGATCGTTGTTCATCTCTAGTAGCTATATATTTCAATGAGTCCTTTATTTATATATACTGTATATATGTATATTTTTAATTTGAGTATAGAAGTTTCAAATGACAAAATTACTAATCACATGAATGTGAAGATAATTTTTTCCTCTTTCGAATTGCAGACGAAAAGAATTATTATAAATCCGGTAAGTTATGTGACTTCATTTGTAAACTGCACGACTAAGGATTAAGCAGATCTGTATCATGACACGTTATGAGCTCTGAGTCGTCAGGTCGTTTGTACAAAGTGAAAGAATTGCTCCCGTCTCGTTATGTGTTGGGAATTTTTCTTGTGATGACGGGTGTAAGACAAAAAAGCTCTCCGTAGAGTTTAAGGTGTCAGTGGCGGAAGAACGTTTGTCTTCTCATTCTCATACTTGGTTTCTTTCCGTGTCATACATTTCATGATTTTCATCAATCGAGACTTCTTAATTAATTACATGAATACTATTAGCTACTGACTTATATATTTATTAATCTATCTATTTTTTATCTACTTATTTATCTATTTATTTATTCATCTATTTATTTATTTATCTATTTATTTATCTATTTATTTACCTATTTATTTATCTATTTATTTATACATTCACTTATTTATTTATTTATCTATTTATTTATTTATTCATTCACTTATTTATTTATCTATTTATTTATTTATTTCTCTATTTATTTATTTATTTCTGTATTTGTTTATTTATCCACTTATTTATTTATTTACTTATTTATTTATTTATTAATTCACTTATTTATTTATTTATTCATTCATTCATTCACTTATTTATTTATTTATCTATTTATTTATTCATTCATTCATTCATTCACTTGTTTATTTATTTATTTACTTATTTGTTTATTTATTTATTCATTTATTTATTTATGTATTTATTTATTTATCTGTTTATTTATTTATCTTTTATTTATTTTATCTATTTATTAATTTGTTTATTCATTCACTTATTTATTTATTTATCTATTTATTTATTTCTCTATTTGTTTATTTACTCACTTATTTATTTATTTATTCATTCACTTATTTATTTATTTATTTATTCACTTATTTATTTATTTATCGGCAACGCTGATATAACCTCTGCAGTTGCGAGCGTCGTTAAATAAACCATAATTTATATTTTTTAAGGGATGGTCGATCGAAAAGCAAAAATAAAATTGTGAAGATCGGCCATAGCTTTGAATTGTAAAGTTGGCTGACAAATAAAAATCAAATTGACCTTTCCTTAGATTAGTTTTGCTGGCATTAACATATATTTATTGAAGCAATATCCTATGTTATTTTGATATTTCTAAACCTTATAATCACTTTAGAATAGCATTCTGAAATTCGGCAGAAGCAACTGTCGGAATATATATAATTATTCTTTAAAAATAGATGTATATTGATTGACATGGGAATAAGTTTGTAATTTTTACCGAGGTGAACGGGCTATTGAATACATAACTCTGTTCTAGTTTCGCTTGTTGCCTGGCTACCGATAAACTCGTCAAACTTTACACGCATTCCGCTCCCTATTGTGATGTTCGGTCTTTTCTATTTCATTTTTGAAGAAGTAAGAAATTTATCGACATGACATGATGGTGTCTCTGATAAATATCTACTTCCATGACAACAAATAAAACTAAGCATCTGACTTTATATATTGATTCGGAAGTACTGTAAGGGTTGTGAAGTAAACACAGTGTGTCTATTAAGTAACGAAACTTTTTCTTGGGACAAAATTTGAGGTGTTTTACGTCATGATACAGTTGTGTAAATTTTAAAAGTTTCGGTGCTTTTTACTATGTATATATTTTTATGCTCCACCGTGCCGAAATGTAGTAATTATACACCTGGTAGCAGCTCTTTAATGGACCTCATTAAAGTACACCTATTCATTAAAGTTCAGGTGTTCCACCAATCAGAAAATATCATTGTAGCAATATGAAAGCGCAAGTATCGATTATTCTCGGATATGTAATCGAAAGACAACTAGTTCCGTTACTATAGGCCCTAATAATTAGCGTTAATTGTAAATAATATTCAAACAAATTCAATTTGCAATCTCGTTTTTCAATCTAATTCAATTTCAAGGTTATATCAAGATTAATGTTTATTTTACTCTCTAGATTATATCAAGGTCAATGTCGACATTTGTTTCTCGGAAAAAATAAATACTTTCGCGTCTGCGCACATCTCACAATTTACGAGGTATTGCACAAGGTCAGTTCCGCTACTCAGTCAGATAAGAATAATATGAATACTTATCAATAATTTCATGTTAGAAATATGGTCGAGCATAAAAAGCCATATGAAACTTGACTATAATGGTAATTAAAACGCTCGTATGAAAATTATGAAACTCGCTTGCGCAGGTTTCATAAACAGACTCGCGTCTTAATTACTACCATTATAGGCTCGTTTCATAATGTAGTATTTATGAATGAAAGAATGGATGAAGCAAGAATGATGCTGAAACTGATCAGAAAGAGAAAAAGCAAGTCACTGGCTGAGAAGAAACTGCCTACTGAAGGATGCACTGGAAAGAATGATGAACGGAAAAGAGATTCGGTTCAGAAGAAGATATCAGATGATAGACAATATTAAATTACATGGATTGTATGTGGAAGGCGGAAAATAGGAAAGATTAGAAAAGGGTTCCCAACCGGTGTGTCGCGAAATTTTGGAATTGAAAAATAAATTATATGCCATCCAGAAAGTCTCCTTACAATGCATTTTTTATTTGCAACGAAGTCTTTGGTACGGTACATTTTATTTTGAGACAGACTCAACCAATGAAACGTGAACACTTGCAGCAATGCTCTGTTCAGTTTTTTTCACTATAAGGCCACGTATAGAGAAACTCTGTGCAACCCACCAAGCGCAGACTTCACATTAATTTAAATAGGCGAGTTTTCAAAAACGATAATACAAATTTTTATCGGAATTCAGCATAGATAGGTTGGAATTTTGACACATACCTTTGTTTTTTTTCTAATGCCACTCAAGTTGCTGCTTGTTCTTTTAGAATTTTCGATTATATATTAAGATCAACCTATCTACAACAGTGGATGTCCGACACTACATAGAAGTTGTTATCAGCACATTCCGGCATATTTTTGTTGCATTTTTCATCATGGAACCGAAATAAGTGTGAATAACTATGCTTTTAATATATGTTTTTTTTTTTTTTTTAAATTCAGCTTACATCTTAGTTGGACGAACAGGAGGTTAGAAACGACGAAATTCTCGTGCAGTGAACAGTAATCATCTGTCCGTCTGCTTTAAAATATTCGCCTTTTTTCCCACAAGAGTACTGATTATTGATGATAATAACAATAATAATGATGATGATAATAATAATAATAATAATGATAATAATAATAATAATAATAATAATAATAATAATAATACTTACTTACTTACTTACTGACTTTTAAGGAATCCGAAGGTTCATTGCCGCGCTCACATAAGCCCGCCATTGGTCCCTATCCTGAGCAAGATTAATCCAGTCTCTATCTTCATATTCCACTTCCCTCAAATCCATTTTAATATTATCCTCCCATCTACGTCTCGGCCTCCCCAAAGGTTTTTTTCCCTCCAGCCTCCCAACTAACACTCTATATGCATTTCTGGATTCGCCCATACGTGCTACATGCCCTGCCCATCTCAAACGTCTGGATTTAATGTTCCTAATTATGTCAGGTGAAGAATACAATGCGTGCAGTTCTGTGTTGTGTAACTTTCTTCATTCTCCTGTAACTTCATCCCTCTTAGCCCCAAATATTTTCCTAAGTACTGTACCTTATTCTCAAACACCCTTAACCTATGTTCTGCTCTCAAAGTGAGAGTCCAAGCTTCACAACCATATAGAACAACCGGTAATGTAACTGTTTTATAAATTCTAACTTTCATATTTTTTGACAGCAGACTGGATGATAAAAGCTTCTCAACCGAATAATAACAGGCATTTCCCATATTTATTCTGTGTTTAATTTCCTCCCGAGTATCATTTATATTTGTTACTGTTGCTCCCAGATATTTGAATTTTTCCACCTCTTCAAGGGATAAATTTCCATTTTTTATATTTCCATTTCGCACAATATAATAATAATAATAATAATAATAATAATAATAATAATAATAATAATAATAATAATAATAATCTTAATAATAATAAATCAAATAAGTGTGTCGCGATATCGTGGGCGTTCAGTTAAGTGTGTCGTCAGTGAAAAAAGGTTGGAAACCACTGGATTAGAGAATGCTGGATTTGCAGTGAAAGACCTGCCCTAGGGCAACAGTCTATGGATGGATGAATGAATGAAATGAATAAGAAAATAAAAAATTAATAGTGAAATTGTAGGAAATACATTTAAAAAGTACGCGAAAACCCGTCCTTGCAAGGGAAATTGGGGCTGAGAGGAAATGTGTATGAGAGTTCCAAGCCCCTTGACCACTTGTCTCACTCCAATTTTTATCGTTCCATTTTAATGAACATTAGCCGAAAATGTAGGTAATCTAGTAGCTACCACATGAGAGGGGGCAAAGCAAGACACAACAACAAAAGCGCAGGATCGGTGATGTTGAAAGTCTGGGTGGCGACTGTGGAGATTGGGCGCCACAGTCCTCTCAAGAGAAGGGATCCGAGCTCTTCCGCTGTTCGAATGACACTACAGTAAGCTTGCCGTAGAGTACCAAAGGCAAAACGTGAAAACAAAGGCTCCTAGTTCAGAAGGATTTCATTTGGAAAACGATGAAATTTATATCGAGGGTAAAGTTATTATTTTACGACGCTGTATCAACATCTAGGTTATTTAGCGTCTGAATGAAATGAAGGTGATAATGCCGCTGAAATGAGTCCGGGGTCCAGCACCGAAAGTTACCCAGCATTTGCTCGTATTGGATTGAGGGGAAAACCCCGGAAAAAGCCTCAACCAGGTAACTTGCCCCGACCGGGATTCGAACCCGGGCCACCTGGTTTCGCGGCCAGACGCGCTAACCGTTACTCCACAGGTGTGAACTCGATGGTAGATATAGGTGCATCAATTCGTTTAAGGTATATCCCTTTATTTTATTTCATTAGTTCGTTTAATGAGAAAGTGAAAAATAATGCCTACCTCTTGTGTCTCTGAGATATGATTTTGTATGCTAATTGCAAGACAGCAACCATCTACTCCCTCTTACTTATCTGTCCGATTCCACAGTCTTTCTCGGTATCATAACTTAAATACTCGGTCACAATATGATAACACGCTAGAAATACCACTGCACACATAATCTCTTTATTCTTCATCTTTCACTGTTGCTACTTCTCGTCACTGGAATTCTCTGCCGTCTGAAGTCAAGGGCTGCCGAATTTTAATTTCCTTTAAATGTAAATTAGAAAAATATCTTATGATGAGTTGCCAGACCTAACGCGTTGCAAATATTTAATGGAATGTGTTCCACTGTATTTATTTTTATTATCTAAATCGTGTTTATTTATCGCTTATCGCCAATATGTATCCCACTGTGTTGTTTTTTATTATTAATCTATTTTTGTGTACATTTTATTCAATTGTCGGTTTCTGGTTTAATTATGTAAATCCTACTTAATTGTAATCTAATACTAATATGTATACTAATATGTTTCTTTTTATTTTTACTGTGTACATTTTTTTTATTGAATTATCGGCTTCTGTTTTTATGTGATTCGTATTTGATTCTAACAACATTAATATGTATTTCACTATGTTTATTTTTATTTTATGAGGTAAAGTTTATGTAACTACCTCTCATTATGTACCTAAATTGTATTAGTATGTCATTACTGTACTTAATTCCGATCCAGTTTTATGTTCAACTGTGTAAGCAAGTTTTAATCCTGGTTGAGTGTAAGAGAAGGCCTTACAGCCTTAACTCTGCCAGGTTAAATAAAACCATTATTATTATTATTATTATTATTATTATTATTATTATTATTATCATTATTATTATGTCTCGTGACCAGAATATTGTACGAAATGGAAATATAAAAATTGCAGATTTATCCTTCGAAGAGGTGGAAAAATTCAAATATCTTGGAGCAACAGTAACAAATATAAATGACACTCGGGAGGAAATTAAACGCAGAATTAATGTGGGAAATGCGTCTTATTATTCGGTTGAGAAGCTCTTATCATCCAGTCTGCTGTCCAAAAATCTGAAAGTTAGAATTTATAAAACAGTTATATTACCGGTTCTTCTGTATGGTTGTGAAACTTGGACTCTCACTCTGAGAGAGGAACATAGGTTAAGGGTGTTTGAGAATAAGATGCTTAGGAAAATATTTGGGGCTAAGCGGGATGAAGTTACAGGAGAATGGAGAAAGTTACACAACACAGAACTGCACGCATTGTATTCTTCACCTGACATAATTAGGAACTTAAAATCCAGACGTTTGAGATGGGCAGGGCATGTAGCACGTATGGGGCGAATCCAGAAATGCATATAGAGTGTTAGTTGGGCGACCGGAGAGAAAAAGACCTTTAGGGAGTCCGAGACGTAGATGGGAGGATAATATTAAAATGGATTTGAGGGAGGTGGGGTATGATGATAGAGACTGGATTAATCTTGCTCAGGATAGGGACCGATGGCGGGCTTATGTGAGGGGGGGAATGAACCTTCGGGTTCCTTAAAAGCCATTTGTAAGTAAGTAAGTATTATCATCACAGGATTTGTGAATTAGTTACTTTATGTAATTTATTGTTACTGAGCACATTGAAATATTCGGGTCATTAGGAATATAGACTGATAAACTCACCTCCGCCTTGTATCTCGTTGAAGACTGCTTGAACCGGAAGTTGTCGGATGTTACAAGGAACCAATTGCCACTTCCTGCCAGCGATAAGCCCTGCAAAGTTTCAGCTCTTCTCCGTCCCTGCTCTCTTCATCTACATGTTTCTCTCTTCTTAAATTAAGACACACTGTGCGGTATCTTTACACACAGGTCGAGGCCAAATTCTCGACTTCTGTGGTGCCACAGCGATGGGATTATTTCCCTCCTGAGGCCACATAAGAGCAGAGCATCAAGATGATTGTAGGAGGTGGTATTTCAGAGCTTTATTTCCAACAGGAAAATATAAATTTTGTGCGAGATCGTGCGTATTTGCTTGTTTTCCGCACAGAACCAATACGCGGTAAGTGTGAAATACCACATTCAGTATTCCCAACGTAACACACATAACAATTTCCCTCTTCTTACCGCTTAAGCGCCACATTCATTTTACTGCTTTAGGCTTTTAACATATTATTTTTAGAGACGTTTAACATAGTAATAATTATAAATTGGAAACTTACCACTGCAATTTCACCTAAATTTCAATGTTAATTATTGTTTTTAAATATTTGGAAAAATTAAGTAAAGTCTACTACTCCACGAAACTTATTCCATTCCTGATACAAGTAACATTAAGGAAGCCGTGAAAAAATCAACGAGACTCCAGATGCCGATGTTATTACTGCAATATGTTATATAAATAATATTGTTAAAATATTAAAATGAAAAAATAAATCATTACATAACCTTACCGTTTGTTTTAAGTTCGCTTTTATAGACTGGAGGAAAAAAAGACAGACGTATATCACGGCCTGCTGGAGTATAGATATTTTTGTTTTCTAAAGTTGCCGTCATTAAACAGAAACCAAAATGGAGATTTCATTGCAACTAATTAGAAATTCGTCTTCCAGTTATGTAATAAACGATCTTCGCACAAAATAATGTACGATACACGAGCGGTATGTTTGTTTTCATGTTCTCGGAAATTAAAAAAGCTCAACTACATTTCCCTTTTTCAATCTTTTCCTCGAACATGAAAACGTCAACATACCGCTCTTGTAACGTATATTACTATATTCCCTCAGAAGGTGAATAAAGTTGTTTTGTAATGTGGTTCTTCCTGTTCCCTTGAGGTATGATTATCATGTGAAGAGAGAATCATACCACTTGAAAATTTCCATTACGACAGGGATGAGACGATATTAGCTCCCAATCATGGTAGAAGAGCTCGACCTTGATCACGAGCGCATAGCGCATCCACTACATAGCGTCGTAACGTAGACAGCAGGGTTGTACATGCACATCCAGTGAATAAAGGCAGCAATTATTACAATAACTTGAGTTACTAAATTTCTGGTTATGTAATAGGGATAATTACTCAGTTATTTAATATACATGTACATATATAAACAAATCGCAAAGGAAAGGTTTTTTTTAGGAAGAAAAAGAGAAATAGGAAAAGTTAATTGTATGTGAACCATTTTATTGTTAACAGCAATTATTTAATATGTAAATACTTCACTTCATTGGTTAGGAGAAATTAATAGAGTCTACCTGCTCCACGTGTGTGATATCTAAGTAGTATTTGTTGAAAAAATAATAATGACAGTATTGATTGAAACAGAGTATATTGATTGTGTGATTGTGAAAATGTAGTCCTTACTCTCCAGTCGTGATTATGTAATGAGTTTTCTTAGAGTGATTTGTGAGATGCACGTAACACGAAAAAACAAATTGATTAAATTAAGATAATGAGAGCCATCGTAATTTTTGGGATCAATCATTTAAGGGGATATGTATGATTTTTAAAACTTCCACAATTTTCGGCCAAAATTTGTGAAATTTAAACTATATAAACAGATCTATAATAATATCATCTGTACAACATTTGGTGCAATTAGGTCTAATAGTTTTGAAATTATATTTTTAAGTATATTTTTATATTCACGTTACTAAAAAAGTTCCTTGCATCAAAGTTTTCAAAATGTTTAGTTCATATTTGCTCAAAATCCTGAAAATAGTTATTGGAATAAAAGTGAATTTGCTTTTAAAGCTTAGTAATAGCATAAGTTAAAGTGCAGTCAAAGATAAAATATTATTTCTAAATTAAAGAAACACGTAGTCTAAAATAAGTAAATATCCAGAAACAAGCAACAAATAAAACATCAACAATACATTTAAAATAAAGAAATAAAAGAATCTAGATACAGTCTACTGACCCAAATGTAAATTAATTTACCTTCGATGTCAATTCCGAAAGCAATTTATTTCTCTTTTCTCCTGAATAATGCCTATATATTTTTTTCATGTTGCGTCTCATAATGCCGGTTTATGTTGTTTTTTTTTTTTTTTGCAAATTATATATTTTTTACCCAACAAACACTGGACTTCATCACCATGTTCGAAGCATAAATATTGTATCTTCCACTCTTCCTTGAAAGCTTTAAGCGCTTCCATTCCGTCATGATGCGCTGTGTTCTAAGATCTGTACATCCTTTAGCAATGTTTAAAGGTAAAAGAGCTCCGAGCGCGCGCAGCGGGCAGAAATGAGCTCTCGCTCTAAAGTACTAGTCGCCATCGCAAGACTGCATTACGACTTCAAAACTTTTTCTAACAGTCACCGGACCTCTGAAATACTCTACTCGTATGTGGTGATAATATCGGTCTTCCTGGTGGTGGGTATAATCGGGAATGTGACTGTTCTAGTAACAGTAAAAAAAATCCTGACATGCGCACATTGCCCAGTGCCTTGATATTCCATTTAGCGGTAAGTGATTCACTGTTATTATCTCTGTCCATTTTCTTAAAACTATTGGCGTACTTTTCACAGGCATGGGATGTTTACTCCTACATATAAAACAGATATTGTAGAAAAAAAAAAAAGGAGTATAAGGGTACAGTACATCAGTTATTCGTAGATTTCAAAAAGGCATTTGACCCGATTAAGAGAGAAGTTTTATATGATATTCTTATTGAATTTGGTATTCCCAAGAAACTAGTTCGATTAATTAAAATGTGTCTCAATGAAACTTACAGCAGAGTCCGTATAGGCCAGCTTCTGTCTGATTCTTTTCCAATTCACTGCGGGCTAAAGCAAGGAGATACACTATCACCTTTATTTTTTAACTTTGCTCTAGAATATGCCATTAGGAAAGTCCATGATATGAGAGAGGGTTTGGAATTGAACGGATTACATCAGCTTCTTGTTTATGCGGATGACGTGAATATGTTAGGAGAAAATCCACGAACGATTAAGGAAAACTCAGATATTTCACATGAAGGAAGTAAAGCGATAGGTTTGGAAATAAACCCCGATCATGTCTCGTGACCAGAATATCGTACGAAATTGAAATGTAAAAATTGGAGATACATCCTTCACAAAGGTGGAAAAATTCAAATATCTTGGAGCGACAGTAACAAATATAAATTGCACTCGGGAGGGAATTAAACGCAGAATATATATGGGAAATGCCTGTTATTATTCGGTTGAGAAGCTTTTGTCATGTATTCTGCTGTCAAAAAATCTGAAAGTTAGAATTTATTAAAACAGTTCCGTATGGTTGTGAAACTTGGACTCGCACTTTGAGAGAGGAACAGAGATTAAGGATGTTTGAGAGAGGTTCTTAGGAAGGACCTGCCCTTCGGCGGAAAACTGTGACTCAATAAATAGAAAGAAAAAATGAATTCCTAGAAATGACGCACATAATTTACATTAGACCTACATAATCCATTCTTTCACATAGGAGTAACTTATTTATTTCATTCGCCGACATTATTGTAAGGTTTGTACATTACTATTAGTAAGAAATGTCAGTTCCTGTTAATGCAGGAATTGGTGGTTGGAACATTTCCTTCAAAGATTACATCTTGCTGTCTTGCATACGCCTGGGCTAGGTCTGTTCTTAAAGTTGTAGCAGAACGACATAGCTCCAGTTTTCTTAACGACTGACCGTGCTATAATCATATTATTTCTGTTATGAGCTGGTTAAGATACTAAGGTGAGTAGTGCATGAAGTTTCTGTGAGAATTAAAGGGAGAGGATGGTATTTTTTTTAAACTTTTTCCTATTTGGTGTAAAATATTATTTTTTGTATGTAGAGAGCTCATAGCTGTGGCAACTCAACCAAATATAAATATTTTGAAAAAAATTATTTGGGGCTAAAATTTGAAAAAAAAAAAAACCCCCAATGCAAGATTGTACAGGGACATAATTTTATTTTTACTTGCATTTTTATTGTACCTGCATTTCTGAATGTACTTCACTCCCACCCCTTCACTAATGTCCTTGCTCCCGTCAGACACACAAACTTACGGCCGCTGTTGCATTCGAAGTCTTCAAGCAGTGAAGTAAACACTGCAGTGTATAGTGTGTTTCATAAATATGGTTGCGTTTTCTATAGAAGAAAGAACCTATATTAATAATATCGTACTAAAAAATTATATTGAAAAAACGATAAATTAAATTTCAGAGAATATGCTTCAAAATGTTTTTAATAACATGCGTAAAGAATTGAAGCCTGAATTGTAATGAACGGCAACCATTTTCAGCAACTTGTTTAAAAATTCAGATTAGCTTTTTTTTTTAATTGAGGTGGCTAGAAGCAAAGGAATGCTAGTGACATTTGTAATAACATGAGTTAAGTGCATCCAGTGTAAGCTAAATTATCTAAAATTTTAGTGGCAAAGGGATATTTTAATCGCATCACACATTAAAATTTAAATAAAAATTTCACCGATTTTACGAAAGCTTAAATATTTAAACCCCATTTTCTCAAAAGTAACTTAAGTGCACTTACAGCCCTTTACTTATGACCCCCTCAATTTAAATGCACTCTCTATATTGTATGTTAACATCAATAATTAATATGCTAAATAAAGTGGACATTACATAACGAACATAGCCGCCTGAAAAGTTGAGTTTTTGAAAAAAAAAATGTTACTACTCTACTATATTTTGATAAATTCCGTAAAAGTGATGAACAAACTAAAAATCCTAATATCGTATTTCCCTACAACATAAATGGATACACTACTTTTCTCTCCTCCTATACCTAGTAAAATGATTTGTTTACACATTGCACTAGTAACATCAAACTCCTGTAATGGAAGGGGGCAACAGTGTTTCCGAGTATAGCCAGGTTAATGTTAAAAATGTTGGTAAAAATAAAGTGATGTCCCTGTACTAAAACTGATATATCTAAACCGTTTTTAAAGATAGATTCAAACTTCTTTCTGCAATGTATTTGCAAAAGCATGTTCTACAAACTGTCTGTAACAGAATTTTGATATTAGTCCCTACGTTTGTAAAATAAACAATAACAAATAAAATGCAATAACAATTTTCTGATTTCCTTCCTTGCAAACAAACGGACATATTTTTTTAAATGAAATCAATTAACAAAATTATGTAACAGAGAAAAGTTTCCTAATAGTCTAAAGAATGTGTGTTCTAAAATTCATGCATGTATCTTTAATAGTTCAGAAATTATATCCATTTTTGTCTGGCAATGTAGCAAAAAAAATGAAGTTACTGGAAACCGATAAAAGCGGGCGTGTGATATAAAAATTCATAGCGCAAGAAGTTTAAAAATGACGTCTCAACATCCGAAAAGGGCACAAATACCCACAAAATGTTATTCAGTGCATTCCAAACATATAAAGAGTATTTTAAAGAAAAGCAATTTTTTTTTAAATTTAATTTACCGGAAACAACAATAAAAGTGGGCGAGTGATTTAAAAATCCATAACGCAGGAAGTTTAAAAATGGCGACTCAACATCCGATAAGGGCATAAATACCCACAAAATGTTAAGTTACGCATTCCACACATATCACAGTGTATTAAAATTTTTTTTTTAATTTACTCATTTTTCACCAAAAAATACCATCCTCTCCCTTTAATGTATTTGTGACTATCTAAGTGATACGGTTATTTTATTGTAATATAAGTTAATATTTCTTCGTTTTCTCACAAAAAAACTTAACTCTGATGATAGTTTCAATAATGCTTCTGTTCGTTCAAATGACAGTTAAATAATGCTATGTAATATAGGCTGCACATGCGAGAGTTTGTAATCGTTCTGTCATTGCGAAAATTCAAAATGCACCATAACATGGAGGTCTACAGGCACTTATGGTATCAGCCTAAAATATATCATATCATGTATCACAAAGTTGGTATAGAAGAGCAAATTCGTACATCAAAAAATTCAATTTTAGGACAGTGAAATAACATTAGAATATATTGAAACTAAAACAAACCTGACATAAAAGGAATTTAAATCTCTTTTTGTGAAGTTTATATCCTTGCCTCTACTTACGATATGTTTGGAGAAGATTAAAAAAAAAAAAATTGTCTTAGAAAGGAATCAATAATTGAAGTCTTATTTCGTTCATATTTTATTAGACCTATATACGAGGTTACACTTCAAAACCATTGCGTATGATATGATCTTATCATATATAGTTTATCATATCATGTATCGTATCGTATCATATATCACATCACATATTATCACATATGACATCACACCGCATCACATATATCATATCATATCATATCATATCATATCATATCATATCATATCATATCATATCATGTCATATCATATATCATATCATATCATATCATATCATATCATATCATATACTATCATATATCATATCATATCATATCATATCATATCATATCATATATCATATTATATATCATATATCACATCATATATCATATACAGTATCATATCACATCATATCATATCACATATCATATCATATCATATCGCATATATATCATATCATATCATATCATATCATATCATATCATATCATATCATATCATATCATATCATATCATATCATATCATATCATATCCTATCATATATGATATCATATATCATATAACATATCATATCACATATCATATCATATCATATCATATCATATCATATCATATCATATCATATCATATCATATCATATCATATCATATCATATATCATATCATATTATATCATATTATATATCATACCATATCATATCATATACTCATATCATATCATAACATCATATCATATCATATATCGTATCATATCATATCATATCATATCATATCATATCATATCATATCATATCATATCATATCATATCATATCATATCATATCATATCGTATCATATCATATATCGTATCATATCATATCATATCATATATCATATCATATCATATCATATCATATCATATCATATCATATCATATCATATCATATCATATCATATCATATCATATCATATCATACCATATCATAGGCCTATCATATATCATATCATATCATATATCATATCATATCATATCATATCATATCATATATCATATCATATATCATATCATATCATATATCATATCATATATCATATCATATATCATATATCATATATCATATATCATATATCATATCATATCATATCATATCATATCATTTCATATATCATATCATATATCATATCATATCATATATCATATCATATCATATATCATATCATATATCATATCATATCATATATCATATCATATATCATATCATATATCATATCATATATCATATATCATATCATATATCATATATCATATATCATATCATATATCATATCATATCATATATAATATCATATCATATATCATATCATATCATATATCATATCATATCATATATCATATCATATCATATCATATCATATCATATCATATATCATATCATATATCATATCATATATCATATCATATATCATATCATATATCATATCATATATCATATCATATCATATCATATCATATCATATATCATATCATATCATATCATATATGAGCCGTTCAGAGCAGAAGTGGTGTAAGTCAAAAATGGGTAATGAGGTTTACAGTAAACATTCTGTAAAATACCCGTTATTTAAACTACTCGTATTAGTAGTCAGTGGATAGCAAAAATCTCAATTGCTACTTTGCGCTGTATTTTACAGTATTTTTACTTTAAACCTCATTACCCATTTTTGACTTACACTACTTCTGCTCTGAACGGCTCACATCATATCACATACCATCCATACCATACTATACCATACCATACCATATATATCATATACCATACCATACTATACCATACCATATATATCACATACCATACCATATATCAAATCGTACACCATGTCATGTCATATCATATAGCAGCATGCCCATAAGCAAATGGTGGGGGAAGTATCTGGTGCCCCCAACCTCTCTTATAGGCCTACGTAGCAAAGCAACGCTGACAACTTGAAAGAGACAACGTAGATATCAGTGGCGAAAATTTGGCTATAGGTTTAACATGCACAATTTTTTTTTTCAGGAACATAAGCATAAAAAACTTCAAGACAACAAATAATAGTTTTAATCTATCAAACTCAAACAGATGGTGTCCAAATTAGATACCAAGGTAAGCCTATATAACGAAAATGAACTGTTTTCTTTTTCTCTCGTAATCAACTGTTTCAAATGGTATAAGTTAAATCTTTCTACAAAATAAATTAATCTTCCTGACACTCACTGGAAAATAGACGCCACTTTTTCATATATATAAGTACGCATTATGCACACGCAAATTTGCAGTTAGATTACTTAATACAGCACTCCACACCTGTGGAGTAACGGTTAGCGCGTCTAGCCGCGAACCCGGGTGGCCCGGGTTCGATTCCCGGTTGGGGCAAGTTACCTCGTTGACGTTTTTTTCCGGGGGTTTCCCCTCAACCTAACATGAACAAGTGCTGGGTAACTTTCAGTGTTGGACCCCGGATTCATTTCACCGGCATTATCATCTTCATCTCATTCAGACGCTAAATAACATAAGCTGTTGATAAAGCGTCGTAAAATAACCTACTAAAATAAAAAAAAATAAAAATATTCCCAAGTTAGTATCAGTGAAGTTCAATTGCTACTAGATCTATGCAAAAAGATAGTAAATAGCAATACCTTAAAAACAATATACTTTGCATACTTCCACTCGGTAATGAGTTTTGGAATAATATTCTGGGGAAATTCCAAAGATAGTAACAGTATATTTCTATTACAAAAAAGAGTAATTGGAATAATAGTAGGTGCCAAATCCAGGGAATCTTGTAGGACTATTTTAAAAAAACTACAAATAATGCCCATGGCTTGTCAGTATATCTTTTCATTAATAGTCTTCCTCGTATATAATCGTGAAAACTTTGTAGCTAATTCTACAGTTCATAGCATAAATACACGTCAAAAAAATGACTTTCATACTCCATCGTCAAGTCTATCGTGCTATCAAAAAGGAGTGCGTTATATGGCAGTAAAAATTTTTAATAGCCTCCCTATCGATATAAAAAATGAAACTCAAAACATAAAATTATTTAGGGCCAAATTAAAGAAGTACCTAATTTCTCACGCCTTCTATTCTGTAGATGAATTCATGACATTCAATAACGCTTCATGAAATTGATACTAAAACTATGTGTTGTACTAGTAGACTATATTGTAAATCTCATCTGTATATATTTCATCTAGACTGTGACTATAAATTAAGACTTTATAATAGTATTAAGTTTTTTGACTTGTTCCATATTCTAGCTGTAAAGCAATGTATGAATACCATGGAATGTTAATAAATACAATACAATACAATACAATACAATAGCACCACAGTAGTCGAAGTGTGGCATCATGAATGTTTCTACAAGGATTAATTTTAATTTATCAATAGGAAAGTTCTTCAGTCGCTTTAATGAGTAAATAATTGAAAATATTTTTTTGGGAGAAGTGTGATTCACTTGTTCATTCAATTCCAGGTGACAATCCGTATAAATGCCAAGGTTCTTCATAGTTGACGTAGGTCTATATGGGCTATTCCATATGAAATCGATCAGTAAAAACCTCGCATTTTTTATACTCTAATTTTTTCCCTACTTATACAAGGTGCTGAGGGGAGTGCATTTTGAAAAATATACTATCGAAAGTCAAACGGTTTTCGTATTATTGAGCGACAAATTTAGCGTATTTTATAAAAACAAGCCTCTTTCAGCGCTCAGAACTCTGGAACCATTTACTGCAGAACATTGAACGAGAGCTCATTTTGAAGCTGACATTTGGTAGGTTATGATAAGAAGTAATCCTTATTTTTATTGTGTACAGAGAGACATATAATCTGATTTTACTTGCTTTTAGGCTTTTTGGCCATTTGTAAAAATGTAAAAAAATATTGAGAAAAAACCTTGCATTATTAAGAGGGATTCGGCATTGTTTGCTTAGTTGTATGGCAATAAGTTTCGAGGGTATTAAATAGATTATTTTCACACGCCTAGAATTGAACGGCGCAGTACCCCATGCACTGGCCGAGAGCTGAAAATAAGCGAGCGTTGGGCGTAATTTTACTCCTGTGTTTATGAAAACCTGTGTTAAAGTTAGCACAGTCATGACTGCTAGACGACACATCACGTGTTTGTCTCCTGGCCTTGCTTGTCTCGGCTAGCTCCCGTTTCACAGTCAGCTGGTTAGTTCACGCGAGTACTATTGGTTTTCTTTATTTGATATTTTCAATACTTTCTTATGAACATACCATCAGTAAAAAATATGTGTTTATTTGTACTTTCAATGCGAAATCTAACTAGGCCTATATATTTTTAAAATATTTTTTCCTTGCCAAAGGCGTCTTAATGAGGAAAAATCTAAATTTCTCCATTTCCATAAAGAGTAAGAAAAATCTGTTTATATGTCAATATAAACTTTAATTTCTCAGCATCAAAATAAACCATGATTTTGAACATTGGGCGAAATGGTTTCGGAGCTACAACAGTTTAAAGTTGCTAATGTTATGAAAATACGATACATTTAAATATTTTTAATTTAAACACTATGAAGTTCTGATGCCTCAAACTTTGCACAAAGCATTTTATCACAGTTTTCTACGTACAAAAAAAGTTTCATTGTATTTAGAAATTGTAAGGTCAATTTTCTCTATATTTCGGTCGATTTGAGATGGAATAGCTCATATGGAATAGCAGTATTATTTACAATTATTGGTGACAAACTTCGTTTGTCACACTTCAATCTTTGATGTTCTATTAAGATAGCCTTCAACTTAGGCTACTTGCATTTAAATTTAGTCGTACGTTTTCGACCATAAGGATATTGAATTCAGGCGTATGTATACTTTGAAGTACTTCACACATAATTTATACAAAATTTCATTTTAGTAAATATGATATTTTTCTACAGAAAGAAGACCATGGGATCAGGAATGAAGATTGTCGTGTTCGTAGCTACACTTTTGGCACCAGTTCTATGTTATGGGATGTGGTTGGCAGTACTGGGATCTATATATATCGTCGCTTCTCCCAGAGGCTGCTTGTATGATTTTTCGCATCATTCTATGGATTGCTGTCACGCCAACCTTACCGATGTCCCACACATAAACCATCTGTATGTGAAGGAACTTTTTCTTGACGAGAACAAATTTATAGTGCAGAAGAAAGACATGTTTCTCAGAAATTTTCGTGCTGATGTAGAATTATTGAGTCTGAAAAATTGTATGATCTCCAATGTGAGCGACATTGTGTTCAGTGCCCTGAAAGTGTTGAAATATCTAGCTTTAGATTCCAATGAAATAACGGAACTCAAAGTTGGCACATTCAGAAATTTGACATCGTTGGAAAATTTAACCCTGTCTTCGAATGAAATTAGCGAACTACGTGAAGGCATATTTGGAGATCTCCAATCTTTGAAGTTACTGAATTTGAATACTAATAAAATTTCCTACATTGAAGCGAACGTTTTTGCTCACAATTCAAATCTGTCAGAACTTTATCTGTCTAGAAATAGATTGTCGTATGTTGATCCAAGTACATTTAGCCCCTTGGTACAGCTTGAAAGATTGTATTTGGATAATAATATGGATCTTCTGATACCAGATAATAGTTCACTGCTAAATGTGCCGAGTTTGATAGAACTAGATTTATCATTTTGCAATACATCATCCTTATCAGACATGTGGTTTCGGCATTTACGAAAACTTGAGGTTCTGAATTTGGACAGTAACAAATTGAAGCAAGTTGATGTCAATATTTTGGTAAATCTTTCATCGCTGAAAGTTTTGTATTTATCCAGAAATCCACTACAATGTGATTGTCGACTTTTGGATGTCTGGAAATGGTATCGCGAGCGCAGAATCCAAATGGAATTGAAAACATTTAAGCGTACAACATGTTCAACACCTGAAAAAGTAAAAGGAATGTGGTGGGGGGTTTTAGAGAAAGCATACTGCTATGATAAAAAGATAAAGTTCCTAGAGGGTAATGAGTCAGTCGTCCCGGAGAATAATTCAACGAAATATCAACAACCAGATAAAGATATAGCAGATTTTGTGATTAAAAGAAAGACTTTTATGTCTGTGTTATTTATTCTGCTTGTGGTTGGCGTCATTGGGAATGTGAGTGTGTTGATCACAATAATTGCAAATCCAGAAATGCGTATAGTGCCGAATTTCTTCGTTTTCAATGTAGCATTAAGCGACCTACTCTTTTTATTACTGTCTTTGTTCTTCAAGCTATTGATCTATTTTTCAGAAGAATGGGATATTATGGGCTATATATGCAATTTCGAAGTTTTTATTAATATTTGCTTAGGATCCTCTGTTTTTTCTGTAACAGTTTTGAGCATTTATCGATATTACGCTGTAGCCAGTCCTTTCGAAAGTAGAGCCAAGTTTGGAAAAATGGGAAAATTCACGTATTTGTGTATCCTAGCAACGTGGGTTCTCAGCTTCATCTTCTGCATTCCTTCTCTTATAGTACGCTATAGCCCTGGTCATTGTTTGGATAAAAATACATTGTCGTACACTAGATACTCTTTGATATTGCTTACAGTGGCATTTTCTGTGTTCCCGTTTTGTGTGATGGGTGCCAGTTACGTGTTGGTAGCAATACATCTAGTACGCAGTCGTGGAATTACAAGTAACGTATCTCGTCTATCACAACGTTTCAATACTGCAGGAATCGTTGTAGGTCTTGTGATTGTGTTCATGGTCAGCATCATGCCATACTACATAGTGACACTGTACTTAAATACTGTCGAAAACCGGAACAAAATTTTCCTTCTCAATGTCATATATTCCAGAATTTTTCCAGATACTTTATTTCTCAACACTGAACATCCTTTTCTTACGCTCAGCCGATGGCTGCTTCCTTATTTAAACGCCTGCTGTAATCCAATTGCTCTTTATTTAGCAAGCAACAAGTTCAGAAAGTACTTCAAGAAGTATTTTCTTCGCTGTTGTAAAAGAAGACCAAATAAAACAAACGATGCTCTACAGTTACACAATGTGTCTTAATAGTACATTATGCAACGAGCCTATAATGGTAGTAATTAAGACGCGAGTATGTCTGTTTATGAAATGAGCGCATAAACCTTGCACTTGACTAATGGAGTGAATTATTTAAGAATAGCCTATAGTTGCAAATTTTACTACCACCATTTCGATTGTCTTTTGTTTGACACGGCTTGGTACAGCCCGGTGACTAGTGGTCAGCGAGTAAATAAATAATATTTGGTTTATTATATATAATAGATCACAGACACATTACATACAACAATTTTACACAAAGATATATTCTTATTTAAATACAATTTCTACGTTTTACCTATTAACATATTTGTTTTGTCTTGCACTAGCTTTCAGTTATTGTGCAAGACTCAACTCATTCTAGAATATTGGTACCATCAGTATTGGTTTACCTTTCTAAGATGTACTTCCCTCTTCACTCTACAATGTGCAGCTAGTGTACTAAATCATCTCTAATTCTATTTTCTTCCATACCTCTTTCCTTACAAAAGTATTTATACAGTTCATACAAGCTCTCTCTCGTAGGTAAGCCTTCATTCCTTAATTTTATTTATTTTCCGTGTATTTGTTTATTATTAAGGGATGTTGACTTTCCTCGTATTTCTCCATACATCTACACTTGTTACTTTACATCTATAACAAGAAAGAGAAAGAACCATATATACACATACCCATACATATACACATACACTACAATTGTTTCACTATTTATTTATATATTTCTTAATTACTTTCGTTCACATCTATTTCCTTTATTCTATCCATTCTAATTTTTTTAACCAAAAAAAGATATAAACCTAATTGCTTTTGCAATTTTATGTTATTAATGTTCATGAGCTTTTTTATAGCTATTTCTTTATTTATTTGAAGGAATTTTTCTTTTATAAATTTCTTACGTATATCTTCAGTATTTTGACACTCAAGAACAATGTGAATGTCATCTTCTCTCCTTCCACACAATGGGCATGTGCCTTGAGGTATATTGCCTCTATTATTTCTTAATTTCCAAATCCCCAGTCTAAACCAAGCTAGTCAAAATCTTTTCTTCATATTCACATTTTCTATATATGTACTCCTTCTCCATATTTTTTTATTGGTCAGCGAGTAACGTCGACTACTACCGACTCTGGTCTACTATGCGTATTATCTAGTTGTTCCATCCTCTTTGATCATGAATTTATTTTATTTTATTGGAGTTTTTTACGAGGCTGTATCAAAATCTCAGGTTATTTAGCGTCTGAATGATACGAAGGTGATAATGCCGGTGAAATGAGTCCGGGATCCAGCACCGATAGTTACCCAGGATTTGCTCATATTGGGTTGAGGGAAAACCCAGGAAAAAGATCATCAATGAATTTTGAAACATGACGAGTATATCTAATACTACGTAATTTATCAAATCTGTACCTTGATTTGAATTTTTTATCTAATGGTTCGATTTAAATTCACTTGTAATTAATAAGGATAAAACAATGGCTATCCCATTTTCTTCAAATAATAAAGGTAATAAACCAATTTCATCTATAGCCTACTACAAATTCAAATGCATAATTCTGATAATTCCGATATAAATTGCAATTGTTCAGTTATTAATGAAGTTAATGAGGTTAAATGAATGAATGAATGTTAGCCATGATGTCCCATGTTGGGCACAGGCCTCCTGTGATGGGGTTAGAACCCCCTCGACAGGGGTGGCTCAAGTGTACTCGCTTGGTGAGCCAATCCAGGCGGCTTGTCGTGTATACTACTTTTGTGACATGGCTAATAACCCTGTTCAACTTTAACTAGTCTCAGCACTCTGTTCTTTGTTCATTTTTTTTTCTTGCACTACACACATTATACTGACACTGACACTTTGACAAACACTGATTGCTATTTACACTATTTACCTGACACTTTCTCAACACTGACTTTACTATTTACAAAACTTATCTTACACTTTCACTAATACTGACTTTACTATGAGCGCAAGCGACCTTCTAAATTGTGAGATGTGCGCAGACGCGAAAGTACTGATTTTTTCCCGAGGGACGAATGTCATTGACCTTGATATAATCTAGAGAATAACATGAAGATTAGTCTTGATATAACCTGGAAATTGATTTAGAATTGAAAAACGAGATGACAAATTGAATTTATTTGAATATTATTTACAATTAACCCTAATTATTATAGTAACAGAACATAACCTTCTGCGACAGTATTGGATTTCCAGCCTCCGTGACGTTTCGATAATTGTCTTTCGATTGCATATCTGAGAATAATCGATACTTGCGGTTTTATAACGGTGCAATGGTGATTTCTCATTGGCTGAACAACTGAATTATGAGTAGGTGTACTTTAATGAGGTGCATTAAAGGGCTACTACCAGGTGTATAATTACTACATTTCGGCATGGTCGAGCATAAATGTTATTTTACATTGTATTTTGCGGTAAAAATATTCGAATTTGTTATTATTTTACTTTGAGGGTTGCTTATTTTATGAATGAGCAGTAGTGTGGTTTGATGGACGTTTGTGGATGTTCATTTTTGACGTAGTTACGTTCATACGCAACGGTCATTTGAGAAAGCTAGGATAATAGTACATTATGCAACGAGCCTATAATGGTAGTAATTAAGATGCAAGTACGATTGTTTGTGAATTCATACGATCGTCTTAATTACCATTATAGGCAAGTTTCATACGACTTTTTATGCTCGACCATATTTCTAACTTGAAAGTATTCAAAATTATGGTTATGTGCGAACTGACCTGAATTGTGAGATGTGCGCAGACGCGAAAGTATTGATTTTTTCCGAGGCCGAATTTCATTGACCTTGGCACAGAATAAGTTGAACATTACTCTGATATAACATGAAAATTGATTTATAATTGAAAAACGAGATGACAAATTGAATTTATTTGAATATTATTTACAATTAACTCTAATATCTGCGTTCGTTTCGTTTGTAACATTAGAAAATTCGATCATGTAACACCGTCACTAGAATTGTTGTCTTGGAGTCCACTTAAAGAAAGAAGATTCTTCAACTCTCTCTTATTACTATTTAAAATCATCCACACCTCCACACCCTCTCACATGGCATCTCGTTTTGTTTACCTTTCACTACCTCGAACCCGGAACATTACCTTCTCTCTATTCCTCTGCACAGAAGATCCTTCTAATCATCATCTTTCAGCATATCTATTCCACGCCTCTGGAATTCTCTCCCTGACCATGTCAGAGACTGTTGGACAATATCAAAATTCAAATTTAAATTTAAAAATCACATTCTAGTTCGTGGAATTGCTTGTTGAACTCATGTCAGGTTGCGCAACTTCACCTTAACCCATGACATATAGTAAAGTAGCCACGTTCAATTAGTAGGCTAGCGGTGTCAAAGAGGACGGAAGCTTTGTAGTTTCAATAATTTTAATTATGTCGCGCTGACCATTGTCGTCAAGTCTTTTGAAGGCCGCTCCAATACTCCACGCGGAGTGTATATATAAACCAGAGTTGCAAATTTTAGCAGTGTGTCTTGTTCCATGTTATATTAATATATAGCAGCAACAAACAAGACGTGACAACGTCGCATTTTCATTTTATTATCGGTGCATGCAATAAAGTCCTACAAATCTTAAAACGAATGCCGCTGCCTAATAATTAAACGAGGCTACTATAAATATTGTAACTATGCTGTTGTAAAATTTAAAATTAATATGTAATGTATTTATTATTATTGTCCCGCGCCGTGGCGTCGTGGTCTAAGGCATCCCGCCTAGGACTCGCGTTACGGAATGCGCGCTGGTTCGAGTCCTCATGGGGGAAGAAATTTTCTCATGAAATTTCGGCCAGTGTATGGGACCGGTGCCAACCCAGCATCGTGATGCACTTGGGGAGCTACGATAGGTAGCGAAATCCGGTTGCGAATACCAGCTATAACGGCTGGGGGGATCATCGTGCTAACCACACGATACCTCCATTCTGGTTGGATGATCGTCCACCTCTGCTTCGGCATGTGGCCGTGAGGCCAGCAGCCGGCTGGTCGGTCTAGGCCCTTCACGGGCTGTAGCGCCACGGATTATTATTATTATTATTATTATTATTATTATTATTATTATTATTATTGTCAGTTATCAATATCATCATTGCTATCTCTGTTTTCTTTCTTTTCGTTGTATTAGCTCGATGAGAGCTCTATAATGTACTTTTGACTCTGTTGACCCTCTATAGGGCTTTAACTTAATTTGTATCATTTTCATCAGTGTTTGTATTTCTTTTTTGTATTTATATGTGCTATCTGGTAGGATGGAAGAGAAGGCCTTATGGCCTTAATCCTGTCAGATTAAATAAATTATTATTTTTATTATTATTATTATTATTATTATTATTTCTAACTTGAAAGTATTCAAAATTATGGTTATGTGCTAACTGACCTGAATTGTGAGATGTGCGCAGACGCGAAAGTATTGATTTTTCCCTAGGCTGAATTTCATTGACCTTGGCACAGAATAAGTTGAGCATTACTCTGGTATTACCTGACAATTGATTTAGAATTGGAAAACGAGATGACAAATTGAATTTATTTGAATATTATTTACAATTAACTCTAATTATTATAGTAACAGAACATAACCTTCTGCGACAGTATTGGATTTCCAGCCTCCGTGACTTTTCGCTAATTCTCTTTCGATTGCATATCCGAAAATAATCGATACTTGCGGTTTTATAACGGTACAAAGCTGACTTGTCATTGGCTAAACACCTGTAAACTGACTTGTCATTGGCTGAACATCTGTACTTTAATGAGTAGGTGTACTTTAATGACATGCATTAAAGGACTGCTACCAGGTGTATAATTACTACATTTCGGCATGGTCGAGTATAAAATTATTTTTATTATTAAGTCCACATTGAACTGAGAGGGGTTATACACCATGTGAAATACGAGAAGGCATATTACGGGTCTGGCATATCATAATAGCTGGATAGGAACGCTATTTGTTCTGCTTCATACAACAATTGGAAAAAGACCCAAGTAGCGTTCGTGCTCGCGAGCACTTTTTTACTCGCATGTCGAGAGGTAAGGCTAAGCGATCGACGAGCCTTGCATTCTCTTGTTCTCTTATTTCAAATTCTGCGCACCGCTACCCCAATCTATTTGGCTTCTCGTTTTCAAAATTTATCCGCATATCATCAGCTAAGTACAAGATCTCATCATAACAATTTACTCATTATACCCTACCACAAGACATCTTTATATTCTTCATCCTATACAGTTTCAGTTGCTAGAAATTGGAACTCGCTTCCGAGTGATATAACGGGTTGTTGGACAATAACTTCATTTAGGTCAAAATTACATAAATTCTTACTTAACAGATTAATTGCTGATTAATACAGGGACATCATTTTATTTTTACTTGCATTTTTATTGTACCTGCATTTCTGAATGTACTTCACTCCCACCCCTTCACTAATGTCCTTGCTCCCGCCAGACACACAAACTTACGGCCGCTGTTGCATTCGAAGTCTTCAAGCAGTGAAGTAAACACTGCAGTGTATAGTGTGTTTCAGAAATATGGTTGCGTTTTCTATAGAAGAAGGAACCTATATTAATACTATATTAATAATATCGTACTAAAAAATTATATTCAAGAAACGATAAATTCAATTTCAGAGAATATGCTTCAAAATGTTTTTAATAATATGCGTAAAGAATTAAAACCTGCATTGTAATGAACGGCAACCATTTTCAGCAACTTGTTTAAAAATTCAGATTAGCTTATTTTGAATTGAGGTGGCTAGAAGCAAAGGAATGCTAGTGACATTTGTAATAACATGAGTTAAGTGCATCCAGTGTAAGCTAAAAAAAAGGTAAAGGTATCCCCGTAATGTGCCACGAAGGCACTTGGGGGGGCATGGAGGTAGAGCCCCATGCTTTCCATGACCTCGGCACTAGAATGAGGTGGTGTGGTCGGCACCACGCTCTGACCGCCTTTTACCCCCGGGAAAGACCCGGTTCTCAATTTTATAGGAGGCTGAGTGAACCTCGGAGCCGTTCTGAAAGTTTGGCAACGAGAAAAAATCCTGTCACCACCTGGGATCGAACCCCGGACCTTCCAGTCCGTAGCCAGCTGCTCTACCAACTGAGCTACCCGGCCGCCCCAGTGTAAGCTAAAGTATCTAAAATTTTAGTGGCAAAGGGATATTTTAATCGCATCACATATTAAAATTTAAATAAAAATTTCACCGATTTTACGAAAGCTTAAATATTTAAACCCCATTTTCTCAAAAGTAACTTAAGTGCACTTACAGCCCTTTACTTATGACCCACTCAATTTAAGTGCACTCTCTATATTGTATGTTAACACCAATAATTAATATGCTAAATAAAGTAGACATTTCATAATGAACATAGCCACCTGAAAAATTGAGTTTTTGAAAAAAAATGTTACTACTCAACTGTATTTTGATAAATTCCGTAAAAGTGGTGATCAAACTGAAAATCGTAATATCGTATTTCCCTACAACATAAATGGATACACTACTTTTCTCTTCTCCTATACCTAGTAAAATGATTTGTTTACATATTGCACTAGTAACATCAAACTCCTGTAATGGAAGGGGGCAACAGTGTTTCCGAGTATAGCCAGGTTAATGTTAAAAATGTTGGTAAAAATAAAGTGATGTCCCTGTATTTGTTACTTAGGCTATAATGAAACTAACATCTGTCCATTCTTATTATTATTATTATTATTATTATTATTATTGTTATTATTATTATTATTATTATTATTATTATTATTATTATTAATTTCTCTAAATAGATTTACAAAACCTCTAATGGCAATTACATTAATATTCTCATTATAGAAATAGAAATATATATATATATATATATATATATATATATATATATATATATGTATATATTCTCCCTGTAACATAGTCCTAGTAAGCTTATATTAAATTCATTTTCATCATTTTACTATCTCAAATATTAAATTAATTATAATTCATTGAATTAAATTAGCTCATAAATTAAGTTACCACTTTACCTTATATGTTTATCTGAATTTAAATAAATATGTAGTCTACTAGTCGTTAAAACTGAAGAATATTGCTGGAGAACCTTTTAAGTGTAGTGTAAATATCTGTAATTTAAATATGTATTGTAGTGATTAAGGCTGTTTGAGTGGAAGAGAAGGACTTATGGCCTTAACTCTGCCAGCGAAAATAAAACATTATTATTATTATTAATATTATTATTATTATTATTATTATTATTATTATTATTATTATTATTATTATTGTTATTATTGTTGTTGTTGTTATTAAATGTCATTAAAGAAGCACCATAGTGCTCGCGAGCAACAGGTTGAGAACGCCTGATGTAATATGTAGTGAAAAATGGTTGCATTCTTTCTCCGCTTGCCAAAGAGCTCAGAATGGAAGATATGCTGCTCTTACAGTAATGGTATCATCAAGAAAAGAATAGAAGGAGAATATACAGACCTAGAAGAACAAAATGGCTTTAGACCTGGGAGGTCGTGCATTGATGGGATATTCACGTTGAAACAATTGATGGATAAGAAGTTAGAGAGGGACAGAGAGGTCCATTTTACATTTATAGATCTGCAGAAAGCGTTTACCTTTAGGTAAACTTTGGGAAAATTTGGAAGCAATGAACATAAAGAAAACCTATATAAGGGCGGTTAAAAATTATATTGTGGATGTACAGGGACATCATTTTATTTTTACTAACATTTTTAATATTAACTTGCCTATACCTCTGGATCAACGCCGTTTGCTACCCCCTTCGACGACTGGAGTTCGATGATACTGGCGTATAATACAAACAAATCACTTTACTAGGTATAGGAGGGAACAAAAGTAGTTAATCAATTTACATAAACTATGAAATATTGCGCTTTTGAGTTTGATCATTTCCATTAGTTTTTTGTTTAATCAAAATACAGTATAGTATTAACAATGAGTGTTTTTACTCACGAACTGAGCTGTCCATGCGGAAGTATTCATTATGCAGTGTATATTATACTGT
The DNA here is from genome assembly GCF_040183065.1 of Periplaneta americana. Classification (NCBI taxonomy): domain Eukaryota; kingdom Metazoa; phylum Arthropoda; class Insecta; order Blattodea; family Blattidae; genus Periplaneta; species Periplaneta americana. The sequence continues at coordinate 13,347,521 of NC_091122.1, read as the reverse complement.
CTACAGCACATTAGCTGAAGTTAAATTGAAAAATAATCATAATATGGATATTCAAACACATTTTTTAAAATGGTGGCCGTTCATTTCGATACAGGCTTCAGTTCTAATGTGTATATTATCGCACTATAGACTATTGTACCTAATAGCAATTACCAGTTTCGTCCTTCGTACTAGTAACTCATGTTCAAATAATTCCGTATCTACTCTATAAAAGGGTACCTTAGGTACTGTAAATTCAATCTTCACTTCTGCCCTATCCGAAAAGATAAAATTACTCAGACATACGTACTATCTACTGTCTGTCCAAGTGGTTATGTCGTAGGGTCGTAGAAAGGGAGGAAATCACGTGACAGTTAATTACTTAACAAGACCCTTTTATTTAAGTTATTTTGAACAGTTGTATAATATTACGTAGATGTCCAATTCCTAACAGAAATTAATGTTCTGAGAAAGGAGCTAAGAGAGCCCAGCCACTAGCTGGCGAATAAAAGCTGGTGGGGGAAACCGTGATACGACGTAGGCAAATGGACGACAATACCTGCGCGAAAATGGTTTAATATTGAAAGCTCTTTCGTCACTGGAAACGCGAACATATTTTTGGAACGTACTGTTTACAATGACCTAAGGCTACTATGACTCTATAGGCAGTCTTGGATCTGTGTGGAGGACGGTTGAACTTCATTAGTAGAAGGTGTGGGAGCGAAGTACATTAAAAAAACTCAGGTACAATAAAAATTGAAGTAAAAATAAAATTATGTCCCTGTAGTAGTGTTGTAAAGGTAGGAAGCCACTTATCAGAAGAGTTCGCAGTTACAAAGGCTTACGCCAAGGATGCTCACTTGCTCCAACTCTTTTCAAGATTTATCTCCAAGCAATTTTGGAACAGTGGAGGAAGAAATGTGGTCAGATGGGTGTACCGGTCGGGGAAGATACGTTAGTTAGCCTACATTTCGCTGATGATCAAGTGCTGATAGCGGCAGATGAAGAAGATTCCAGCTATATGATTCGTAAACTGAGTGAGGCTTATAAGGAAGGGGGCCTAACAATTAATTTCAAGAAAACAAAATTCAAGGTTGTGGGTAGTTGCAGCAAGGTAAATTTAGATACCGGGGATACACAAGTAGAAAATTCTGAGTCATTCAAATATTTTAGTGTTACCCTCAACAGTCAGGCCAAAAGTGATGAAGATATTAATAATAAGATTGGTCAAGGAAAGCGGGCCATAAGACAATTAAATACACTCCTCTGGAATGACAAGGTAACCAGGAAAACTAAGACAAGTATATATAAAACTATAATAGAATAGTAATATACGTTACAAGAGCGGTATGTTGACGTTTTCATGTTCGAGGTAAAGATTGAAAAAGCGAAACGTAGTTGAGCTTTCTTAATTTCCGAGAACATGAAAACAAACATACCGCTCGTGTATCGTACATTATTTTGTGCAAAGATCGTTTATTACATACCTGAAAGACGAATTTCTAATTAGTTGCAATGAAATCTCCATCTTGGTTTCTGTTTAATGACGGCAACTTTGGAAAACCAAAATATCTTTCTTCAACATTGTTGCTCTAAAATGTTTCCTGTGTTTAACTATAATCCAGCACGCCATGATATACGTCTGTCTTTTTTTTCCCCAGTCTATAAATGCGAACTTAAAACAAACGGTAAGGTTATGTAATGATTTATTTTTCATTTTAATATTTTAACAATATTATTTATATAACATATTGCAGTAATAACATCGACATCTGGAATCTTGTTGATTTTTTCACGGCTTCCTTAATGTTACTTGTATCAGGAATGCAATAAGTTTCGTGGAGTAGTAGACTTTACTTAATTTTTGCAAATATTTAAAAACAATAATTAACAGTGCAATTTAGGTGAAATTGCAGTGGTAAGTTTCCAATTTATAATTATTACTATGTTAAACGTCTCTAAAAATAATATGTTAAAAGCCTAAAGCACAAAAATGAATGTCGCGCTTAAGCGGTAAGAAGAGGGAAATTGTTATGTGTGTCACTTTGGGAATACTGAATGTGGTATTTCACACTTACCGCGTATTGGTTCTGTGCGGAAAACAAGCAAATACGCACGATCTCGCACAAAGTATATGTAGCTATGGATCTGAAACTTGGAAAATGAGAGACACGATGAAGAAGAAATTGTTGGCCCTAGAAATGGATTACTGGCGCCGTAGATGTCAAATTTCGAGGATGAACCACATTAGGAATCAGGATGTCCGTAATATAATGCAGGTATCAGGAGATATCTTACAATCAGTGGTAACTAAACGCTTGGTATGGTATGGGTATCTCCAGAGAAAGTCAGCCGACTGCAGGCCTAATAAGTTCTTCAAATGGACTCCCCCGGAAAAAAAGAGACTAGGAAGGCCAATGAAAAAATGGAGCAAGGAGGTTCAGGAGGATATGGTCTACAAATGGGCGATTGGCAAAACAGGAGTACCTGGAAGTTGAGAAGCGGGAGATGGCGACAGCCGTAAAAATACTCGCAATACATACAGAGTGATTTATATAGAACTGACACATTTCTTTCATTAATTGTTTCAAAACGAATTGTGCTAGCGACAACTTATTATACTTAAAATGTAGAGGAATTTTGGGAGATTATTTACCTCTACAGCAAATGTTGAAAATGCCCTCCATCCTGCATAAGGCACAACTCAAGACGTCGTTCCATGTTACTGGCCACTCGTTGGAGGACTCTGTTGTCAATAGCTTGAATCTCCTGTGTGATGTTGTGCTTCAGATCGTCCAATGTCTGGGGGCGTGTGGCGTAAACCCTGTCTTTTAAGTAACCCCATAGAAAGAAGTCCGGCGTTGTCAAATCCGGAGATCTCGGTGGCCACAGGTTCCTGGAAATTATTCGGTCGTCAAAGAAACTTGCAATTAGTTCCATGGATTCATTTGATGTATGGCATGTAGCGCCATCTTGCTGAAAATATCCTTGACTCAGCTCTACATCGTCCAGTTGCTCAACAAACTCCATGAAAATCAGTCGGTACTCTGCAGTGTTCACAGTCTGGTTAAAAAAAAATTGACCCTTTTCACTCACCAGAGATGCAGTTGTTTCCAATTAGTTTACCAGTCCCAGTATTGTGTTTCTTTTGGGAGGATTGCGAACACCAAATTCTCTCTGGTATGCTCTTTGAGTAGCTGTAATTGAATTCGTAATCCAGTATTGCTTCACAAGGAAGAGTCGTCGATTTAATGTATTCTGCATTTTCACGTTGACACAAAATGTCGAAAACAGCTGCCAACAATAGGAATAAAACATAAACATCTGCGAATCTAGTGCTGCCAACAATAGGAATAAAACATAGACATCTGCGCATCTAGTGACAAGGAATCGAAATTCCAGAACATTCTGCTTAATTTGGTGCTAAAATTGGGTCAGTGCTGCCAACAATAGGAATAAAACATAAACATCTGCGCATCTAGTGACAAGGAATCGAAACTCCAGAACATTCTGCTTAATTTGGTGCTAAAATTGGGTCAGTGCTGCCAACAATAGGAATAAAACATAAACATCTGCGCATCTAGTGACAAGGAATCGAAATTCCAGAACATTCTGCTTAATTTGGTGCTAAAATTGGGTCAGTGCTTCCAACAATAGGAATAAAACATAAACATCTGCGTATCTAGTGACAAGGAATCGAAGCTCCAGAACATTCTGCTTAATTTGGTGCTAAAATTGGGTCATTGAATGAATTTCCAACGGAATAATTAAAGAAAGAAATGTGTCAGTTCTATATAAATCACTCTGTACATACATACACAGTAATGGTAAACATTTGCTCATTTCTCAGTAGATATTCATTTTAGGACCCATGTTTGTAGGACTTTTATTTCTTGTTTTGATGCACAGTACCTCCGCTCTAAACATTGGAACCTTTTTTCACAACACAGTGTAGCCTATTTGAAAGTTTCAAGAAATGTCTGTCTTACGCAGGGGAAGTAAAACTTACATTTCCTTTGCACTGTCTCAATGAGTTACATCATATAGATACATGACGCTCATCCGTTTATGTAATATAGGATGTAGTCATCATCCGCACGTCAGATGGGTACTGGAGTTCTAGCTGAAGTCACTACCTGTGTTTCTTTGTGAACAGTTGAAGTTTTCTGCCCAGAGTTTGTTTTGGATTCCATGGTGAGTAATACCGGGACATCGCTTTATTTTTACTTGCATTTTTATTGTACCTGCCTTTCTGAATGTACAGGGACATCATTTTATTTTTACTTCAATTTTTATTGTACCTGAGTTTTTGAATGTACTTCACTCTCACCCCTTCTACTAATGAAGTTAAACCGTCCTCCACACAGATCCAAGACCGCATATACAGTCCTAGTAGCCTTACGGTCACAGTAAACAGTACGTTCCAAAAATATGTTCGCGTTTTCCAGTGACGAAAGAGCTTTCAATATTTAATCATTTTCGGACAGGTACTGTCGTCCATTTGCCTACGTCGCATCCCGGTTTCCCCCACCAGCTTTTATTCGCCAGCTAGTGGCTGCGCTGTCTTAGCTCTTTTCTGAAAACATTAATTTCTCTTAGGAATTGGACGTCTACGTAATATTATACAACTATTTAAAATAATTTAAATGAAAGGGTCTCGTTATGTAATTAACTGCCACGTGATTTCCTCCCTTTCTACGACCCTACGATAAAACCCCTTGGACGGGCAGTAGATAGTATGTCTGAGTAATTTTATCTTTTCGGATCGGGCAAAAGTGAAGATTGAATTTACTGTACGTAAGGTACTCTTTTATAAAGTAGGTACAGAATTATTTGAACATGAGTTACTAGTACGAAGGACTTTAAATTAGGTGCAATAGTCTATGCGATAATAGTCACAAAAGAATTGAAGTCTGTATCGAAATGAACGGCCACCATTTTAAAAAATGTGTTTAAATATCCATATTATGATTATTTTTCAATTTAACTTCATTCTCTATATTGTACGCTAATGTGCTGTAGACAGTATAATATACACTGCATAATGAATACGTCCACATGGACAGCTCACTTCGTGAGTAAAAACACTCATTGTTAATACTGTACTGTATTTTGATTAAACAAAAACCTAATGAAAATGATCAAACTCAAAAGCGCGTATTTGCTAGTTCACGTAAATGAATGAACTATTTTTCTTCCCTCCTATACCTAGTAAAGTGATTTGTTTGTATATTACGTCAGTATCATCGAACTCCAGTCGTGGAAGGGGGCACCAAACGGCGTTGATCCAGAGGTATAGGCAGGTTAATATTAAAAATGTTATTAAAAATAAAATGATGTCCCTGTACTTGACTCCCACCCCTTTCACTAATGTTCTTGCTCCCGTCAGCCACACAAACCTACGGCCGCTGTTGCATTCGAAGTCTGTTAGCAATGAAGTAAACAGTACAGAGTATAGTGTGTTTCAGAAATATGGTTGCGTTTTCCATAGAAGGAAGAGCCTATATTATTGAAGCTTATTTCCAGGGGCATGTATTTATGGAGATTAATTTTATCATTTGTGTTCTCTTTAGTATTGGTGTCGGCGGAGATTGTTGGAGATTGATTTGTACTCTTGTTGGATATTAATGGAAATTTTCTAAAATAGAATTATTTTGAAATTGGAGTATTAACTCAGTATGAATATTACTTTCCAAATAATTAACATTAAAGGTTCGTTGGATTCTGGTAAAGGTGCGGTATGGCCAATATAAAATATTTGTTGGATTGAGACTGTATTTATCACACATTCATTTAAAAACGAAAAAAAAAAAAAAAAAAAACTTGCAGACCTCAAATTAACACTTTCAAATTATTAGTGAAATGTTGAATTCTCCGTCTTTTGAGTTCACTAATGTAATGAGAACACCTGGAATACCATGTAATGTAGCCTACTTGGATATATAACAAATTCAAATGAAAAAAATGCCCAAAAAAGAACTTCACTATAAAACGGCACAATAATAATAATAATTCGCAAATGTGTTCATATTTCGCTATTAGAACTCTATTTCGCGATTTGTCACGATTGTTTTATCCCCATATTATTAATCAGAATCACTTAATTCGTAAATATTAGTAAAAATCTATTGTATATCTATTATGTCGTGATTTTCGCGATCTCTATAAACACCTGGCCCTGCTTATTTCGCACAGGTACGGTGTGTAGCATGACTGAATAACTTTATCTCAGAGGACCGAGCAGAAGTGAAAATTAGAGTTACCGAAAGTACGGTAATATGGTGAATAAAGTAGCCATTATATAATGGATAAAAAAGCCTGAAGGGTTGAGTTTGTGAAAGAATGTTACTACTCTACTGTATTTTGATAAAATACCGTAAAAGTAATGAACAAACTGAAAAACCTAATATCGTATTTCCCTGTAACATAAATGGATACACTACTTTTCTCTCCTCCTATAGCTAGTAAAATTATTTGTTTAAATATTGCACTAGTAACATCAAACTCTTGTGCTGGAAGGGGGTAAAAGTGTTCCCGAGTATAGCCAGGTTAATGTTAAAAATGTTGGTAAAAATAAAGTGATGTTCCTGTATATATCAATCAACTTTGTTCTATGTTTCGTACCTAGACCGGATTTTAGGATAAATGCCTAGCTTTGTTTGTTACTGAGTGGTAAACAAAAATAGATTATCCATTATTAAAAATCCCTGAAATCTGACAGTGTAAACAAAATGAGTCAAATGACCAGTCTTCATCATCCTTCTTTCGACATTATATATTTTGTCACGTTACTGGGACGTCGATGCTACGTATTCAATACACTAAGCCGTGGCGAAAATGTGATCGTGCGCCGAGCCACTGTGTAACCTGCAACGTGCATAGCATCTATGGAGGGAGGCGGACACCCGAAAGGGAATTGAAGCAACTGTCTGACTTATTAACGGATTTTCATTTTCCTTACGTCAAGCACTTAAATATAATTTATACAGTACAAGGCTACAAACTAATGTTTAGTACGTGTAACGAAGAAAGAAATGAACAGAAAACATAGGACATAATTATCACAACCTAATATTAATTGTCTTCAGAATGTCTCTGCGACAGAGTTTCAAAATCAGGAATTATGTCACTTACTGCCAGTCGTAATTGATCACGAAGGTATTTGTCTTCAGTCGTGATCTAAATTTGGTTTTTACTATTTTCATTGTTGAAAATAATTTTTCACAAACGTAAGTTGTAGCGAATATGGCTTCAACACAGCAAGCGAGAGAACGAAGCTTTGAATATTTATTTTTGGCAAAGATTTGAAAAGTTCAACATTTGTCAAGTCCTTACATCTAGCTTTCATTTAACATCGCATTGTAAATCTGTGAGTTTAAATTGAAGAGCCAACCGCATTATTCGTACATCTACTGGAAAAGGATCGACGTACAGAGATGATGATGATGATGATGATGATGATGATGATGATGATAACAACACCTAACCTTTTAATGTTTCATGAGTAACATTTAGTATAATATCGTTTTATGTTATACAACGGTTTTCCTCATAACACTTGTGAACAAATCATACATTTAATATTCTCACCATATTGGCAGCAAAAAATGCGTCCTCCCATCCTACTTGAAATTTTCGTTTTTGTAGAAGTACATGGTTTCGAGACAGACATTGCGACGATATACCACTCGCAGATCAGAGACAAATACAAATGGAACGGAGTTTGACTCCAGTGAGTGAGAGGGTGGGAGTTGGGGGAGGTAGGAAGCAAGAGAAATGTACAGCTATCATTGCGTCCCACAATGTGCTCGTGAGTCACATTTTCGCCACGGCTGCACTAAGCTTACATTATGCTTATACAGAGTGTAAGGGGTAAAAGTGCCGTCCTTTTCACAGTCGTCGGGGACGGTGTACAGGATCAAAAAATGTCCATACAACATAGGATCAAAACTGGATAGTTTTCCCAGAAAAAAAGTATTTCTTTTCTTATTTTATTTGCGTTATAACTGCTTATATCGTTAGTAAAATTACGAAAACAATTACATCAGAGGTATATATAGCAAAGAGTTAATAGGTTATTAGTTTAAATACATATTTGTGTGTCTATTGCGTTTTCGTGAAATTAAATATTAATGCATCCTTAAATTTGTTTATGCTCGACCATGCCGAAATGTAGTAATTATACATCTGGTAGCAGTACTTTAATGCGTGTCATTAAAGTACACCTATTCTTTAAAGTTCAGGTTTTCGATTATTCTCGGATATGCAATCGAAAGACAACGAGGGAAACGTCACGGAGGCTGGAAATCCAATACTGTCGCAGAAGGTTATGTTCTCTTACTATAATAATTAGCGTTAATTGTAAATAATATTCAAATAAATTCAATTTGTCATCTCGTTTTTCAATTCTAAATCAATTTCAAAATTAGTTCATGTTATTCTCTACATTACATCAAGGTCAATGACATTATTGTTCCTCGGAAAAAATCAATACTTTCGCGTCTGCGCACATCTCACAATTCACGAGCTATGCACAAGATCACTTCCGATCTTAAGTCAGATACAAATAAAATGAATACTTCTGAATAATTTCAAGTTAGAAATATGGTCGAGCATAAAAAGTCGTATGAAACTTGCCTATAATGGTAATTAAGACCCTCGTATGAAAATTATGAAACTCGCTTGCGCTCGTTTCATAAATGAACATACTCGCGTCTTAATTACTATCATTATAGGCTCGTTGCATAATGTAGGGTAAACAAGGGTGAAACGGGTCACCAGATGAATCGGGTCAGTTTTGAGAACACCGCTCTGTAAGCCAAAGAACAAAGAATACTGGATTGTGCTCTAGCTAGCGTTGAAGTTGGGAACTTCTTCAATGCAGAAAGGAGGGAAAGCAATATAACTGCATTGTTTTCGATGCCGTGTTTGAAGTAGAAAATTGTTATTGTAACGATAAGTAGCAATATTTTATTTAATTTCTTAAAATGTAGTGTTAATTTAATATCCGTTTTACCAGTTATTATTGTGATACTTACATGATTTAGTAATTAAGTTGAAAGTGGACTCTTAAAGGACAGGTTACCCATATGTTGAGCTTCTAAGACCAATCAGTATGGCAAACCTTACGATGCAAAATATTACTGCTCTTTGGGTGATTCGGGTCACTATTTTAAGGGTGAAAAGGATCAGAATATTTTAACTGATTTCATTGAAATAGGGTTTATATTTGTCCTTAATGGGGAAATACAGAAGGAAGACTCAGTCTTCATGATTGGAAGAGTATATGTAGAGGGCAATAAAAGCTTATCGTGAAGTACGAAGCTCTTCAATGTACCACATTACTGCCTACAAAGACGTCTGGAAAGTGAGGTCAACTAACAGGTAAAGAATAGGGGAGGATAAACCGTGTTCTCAGTTGACCAATAAAAGCAATTTGCTAAGAGAATACTTAGGCCTAAACTTTCAGCTTGTGGGTTTGAACTGAATGTTCGATGTTCGAAAAGGTGCCTATAATCATCATCATCGTCAGGAGATGAATCATCAGATGAATATGACACTGCATGTGGTTTTCGCAATGTTAAATAGAATGATCCTGTTTCTTTAAAGCTCGGAAAGTGTGTACAACGCATGGGAAAGAGGAATGAGTAATACCATGAAAATTGTGTTGGAGCTGAGAGTAAGAAGAGATTTATTTGTAGAAGATGTTCATTGAATAATTAAAACAGGACATTTGTTGCTTGTGATGAAGAATTAGTATTAAATATACTAGGTGAGCCATAAGTACGTTTGGAAAACTTGTGAGCGTGGTCCGGGATAAAAAAAATAATTCCTTATATGAAAATTTGACGGAAATAGTGATTTTCATTTTCATAAGTATCTGATCATATTATTGTGTTGTTTTTGTTTTGATTTTTACCAGTGTTTGCTTACAAACAACACAGTAACAAGACAGTAGTACATTGTTTTTTGTTTTGATTGGACGCGGTGGTCCAGTGCCTTGGCCACTCAGATCACCCGACTTCACCACATTAGATTTTTAGCTTTGGGGTCATTTGAAGGCTGTCGTCTATTCAACACCAGTGAATAATGCAGAGGAGCTATTGCAACGTGTTGAAAATGCATGGCAAGTGATCAGTGATGACAACATGGTGTTTGAGCGAACTCACCAGTCGTTTGTACGTCGTGCTAAGGCATGTGAAACGATGGAGGAAGACACACTGAGCGTCTTATGTAAACGTTAAATGACAAGTTTCTCAACATGTACTTGTGACACAACGAAATAAGAACAAAAAGAAATTATGACCATTTCTCCAATAAATAAGCATTTTCCGTCAAATTTTCATGTAAGGAATTGTTCTTATTTTTGATCCAGGAGCACGCTCACGCGTTTCCCAAACATACTTATGACTCACTCTGTATAATTTGTTTGGATCTGAATCTTCATAAGTATTTTATTGTATAAGTATACGAATAAAATGAAAAGTAAGAATGTTTCCATTCGCCCTTCTTGATGACCCTATTCACCCTGGCTGCTTAGGGTGAAAAGGTTCATGCAGTACTTTGTTTAATTTCTAAATATGCTAAATTGTTGCAGAGTTAATTTTAATATAAACATTTAAACGTGTATCTAAAACTTCAATCTTTCTGACGAAGTATCACACTTCAGCTTTGATGTTAAGTTATGAGAGTTATTAGAGTAAATATGAATTTTGACCCTATTCACCCTTGCTTACCCTACTATAATATTCTGGCGTGAGAGCATTAATTTAATTAAAGTTGTTTGGTATTTTTGAACAGAAGGCAGACCATGGGTACAGTTGTGAAGATAGCCATCTTTGTAACTGCTCTTCTGCTACCACTACTAGCTTACTGGATGTGGTTGGTAGTACTGGGTGTACAGTCTCTCCTCGCCTCTGATGAAACATGCTGGTACGATCCTGCGGAATATGGCATGTACTGCATAGAAGCCAACCTTACTGAAGTTCCACAAACGAACCAAGTGCTTGTCAAGAAGTTGTTCCTTGATGGGAACGAATTCACACAGCTCAGAAAAGACACATTTATCAACAAGGTTGTAACGAATCTAGAATTTTTGAGTTTGGAATCCTGCAGCGTCGAGAATATTGAGGAAGGTGCATTCAGAGGTCTTGAGTTCATGACGTATTTGAGTCTAACAAATAATAGTGTAACGAGAATCAGAAGTGGAACATTCAAGAACCTGACTCGATTGCAAGTGTTAGATCTGTCCTATAACAAAATTACAAGTTTAAGGTCTGGAATATTTGATGATCTCGTTTTACTGAAGAAACTGGATGTATCAGTGAACGATATTGCCTATTTGAGTAGTGATGTTTTCTTATACTCTTCAAATTTGGTAGGACTGTGGTTGGATTATAACAGAATACCTTACATAGAGCCAACATTATTTAGCAATTCGTTAAGTCTGAGATTCCTGTACCTCGATGGGAATATTAATTTACATCTTCATAATAACAGATCACTTCTTAACGTGCCAAGCTTGGAAGAACTGGGTTTGTCGGGTTGCAATATCGGGTCTATACCTAAGAACATGTTTCACGGTACAAGTGCTATTAAATATCTTTTTTTGGCTGAAAACATGTTGAAGATCTTTCATGTAAATATTTTGAGGAATCTTCCGTCATTGAAATATCTAGATCTAAGTGATAATCCACTTCAATGTAACTGTGAATTCTTGGATACATGGAAATGGAGCGTTGAACATAAAATCGGTACGGGAGACGTACAATGTGTCGCACCAGATGAAGGGATTGGAAGGTCTTGGGGCTTTAGTAGAAAAGCAGAGTGTTTTGATAGCAGCACTACTTTCCCAGTTGTCTTCAAATCTGAACGTCTTGCAAAAAAATATTATTTCAATAGGCCTATCAATCGAACATTATTGATTGGAGTCTGTGTTCTATTTGGAGGTATTTATATACTAAGTGTGATCGGAAATGTCACTGTCTTGATAATAATATTTAGAAATTCAGACATGCGTACAGCGCCAAACGCCATTGCAGCCAACTTAGCGATAAGTGACTTAATAATTTTATTTGTGTTTATATCTGGCTTTATACCAGTCATACAAGATCACGCATCCATCATGGGGATTTTTGTAACTTTTAGTTTCGGAGCCTCCTCGTTCTCGATTGTGATCTTGAGTATTCTTCGGTATTATGCTGTAGCCAATCCGTTCAATGCCAGGGCTAAGTCCAGACACATCAAGAAGTTCGCAAGCCTCTCCATTCTAGCCACGTGGATTTATGGAGCAATATTTTGTATTCCTTTTGCTATCAATGTATATACTTTGGGGGAAAATTCACTAACAACTACTACTCCATATAGGCTTCACGCTTTGACATTACCTTCATTGGCGCTTTCTATATTACCTTTATGTGTAATGGGCTCCATGTACGTGTTGTTAGCACGACATGTGATGTGTGGCAATCGTTTCAAAGATACTCATCGTGATCCTCCCCGGCGATTCAACACAGCATTCATTGTCTTGGGACTTTTAGGAGTGTTTTTCGTCACCTTGGTGATATTTCACCAAGTATCACAATATTTCATATGGCGTCAATACAATTACGTCCAGGAAATACGCTATGAAAATGTACATCGATTGTTGCTTTTGGCTGCTGATCGAGATATCTTTCTTAGCAACAAATATAGTACTGTATTTCTTATCATACTACCATTTATAAATATCTTCTGTAACCCCATTGCTCTTTGCTTGGCAAGCAAGCGTTTCAGGAAATATTTCAGACAGTATTTACTACGGTGTAGTTGTAAGAAGAGTCCAAATGAAAATGCAGAAATAAATCTGGGAAACAGACGTGCATAAATTGTATATTCATTTCAGTAATCTTTATTTGAAACAATGATTGTAATTCAGAATAGAGTATGGCAAGGTTGCGTTTTAGCACCCAACCTGTTCAGCATCTGACTTTGGGGAATTAGTGAAAACTTATATTGAGATTATGTGAAGGATAATGTGGAAAGTCCAGGATAACAGAGAGGGTTTGGAATTGAACGGGTTACATCAGCTGCTTGTCTATGCGGATGACGTGAATATATTAGGAGAAAATCCACAAACGATTAGGAAAAAAAAACACGGGAATTTTACTTGAAGCAAGTAAAGAGATAGGTTTGGAAGTAAATCCCGAAAAGACGAAGTATATGATTATGTCTCGTGACGAGAATATTGTACGAAATGGAAATATAAAAATTGGAAATTTATCTTTTCAAGAGGTGGAAAAATTCAAATACCTGGGAGCAACAGTAACAAATATAAATTACACTCGGGAGGAAATTAAACACAGAATAAATATGGGAAATGCCTGTTATTATTCGGTTGAGAAGATTTTATCATCCAGTCTGCTGTCAAAAAATCTTAAAGTTAGAATTTATAAAACAGTTATATTACCGGTTCTTCTTTATGGTTGTGAAACTTGGACTCTCACTTTGAGAGAGGAACAAAGATTAAGGGTGTTTGAGAATAAGGTGCTTAGGAAAATATTTGGGGCTAAGAGGGATGAAGTTACAGGAGAATGGAAAAAGTTACAAAACACAGAATTGCACGCATTGTATTCTTCACCTGACATAATTAGGAACATTAAATCCAGACGTTTGAGATGGGCAGGGCATGTAGCACGTATGGGCGAATACAGAAATGCATATAGAGTGTTAGTTGGGAGTCCGGAGGGAAAAAGAACTTTGGGGAGGCCGAGACGTTGATGGGAAGATAATATTAAAATGGATTTGAGGGAGGTGGGATATGATGATAGAGAATGGATTAATCTTGCACAGGATAGGGACCAATAGCGGGCTTATTTGAGGGCGGCAATGAACCTCTTGGTTCCTTGAAAGCCAGTAAGTAAGTGAAGGATAATGATAGGAGGAAGAAAAATAATTTTTGTTGTTAGCAGAAGAAGTGATGATACTAATAGATATGCTACAGTAGATAAGTTACAGCTCGATCTCTATGGGATAGAGATAATTGCAAACAAGGCTAAGGTATGATTATCGGATGAAAAATAAAGAAGACAAACATGCGAATTCTAAATCATGGAGTAGAACGTGTTCTGAAGCTAAAAATGTGTTGTCAGTTGCTTTGTAAAGATTTTGTTTTTTTTTAAATTTTTAACTAAAATTGACATCATTCGTACGCACTTATCATTAAAATTTTTTACAAATCGTACGAATGTAGAAACTAATTTCTTTACAGTTTAATTATGCATCCTACAGTCTTGAAGAATTTACAAGAGTGGCGTGATTTTTAACAATTATGATTAATGCGTAAGAGAATTTAAGTTTGTAGTTAAAAATTCTGTACTAAGCAACTATGGAATTCACAACAAATTTTTAGCTTCAGAATAGTAGCTAATTAAAGAAACCTACTCCTGAATAGTTCATTTTTTATCTGTAACATTTTTTCACTCTTAAAACTGAAGAATAATGACATTTTACAAACAACTTCAAAATTAGTGTAATTCGGAAAATATTGAGATTAGGGCAAATGTTTATATAACATTTTTTGCTCAGAATGTCTTCGGAAATCAGCTCCGTAAGGGACAGTAAATCCTCGTGAATCACCCTGTATATTGTAGCATCATATGAGTATCAAACTGAGGTCCTGTTGGTATGAGTCTAGTTTAAGTAGCTTTGTATAATCTGTTTGTATTAAATATTGAATGCATTTTATACTTACTCTATGTAATTTCTAAAGTTATAGTTTTAAACCGAAATACAAACAGAAATTATTCCCTTATGATGCTACACCAAAGAAATGCCCTAATTGTACAAAAGGTAAATGTCATAATCAAAACTTGTCACAGTTCGATAGAATTGTATTTATTTTGCTACATCATGTAATAAATGACTTAATATTGTAATCAATATCCAGTTGTATTTTGTGTCGTATTCTCATATGTTTGCATTAATAGTTGTATATTTTACAATGTTGTAGAATTTAAAATAATGTGAATTAAATTATAGAATATCAGCATAAGTATATATTTATTTACGCCACTAATTATCATTTATATCCCAAAGCCCCTCCAAAAAGTCTCCATATTTGATCTGAAAGTACCTTTACATTATATTTTTTCAACAGTAATCTCACCAGAAGTTTTGATTTATCTAGAGAAAATCAAAACTCGAGTGGGATTTAATTGACTATTACACGATTAGAAGTAACGAAGTACTCCAATACAATAAAATATTAATTGACTTATGAAAATACAACTGTCTTCAAATGTATTATTGTACCATCTCAACATTACAAATATTACGCTAGATGGCAGTAGTGTATTAAGATTAGCTGTTTTCTTGTTATCAGTTGTGCCAACTATGGAATCTTCATTGAACTCTGTGGACAGTTACTAGTCGAGAAGGCTTTGTTGATTCAGTTTCATTTTTATTAAAACAGTTGCATTCCACTTCAATTATCCGGATCCCAGTAATCAACGTCACTTGACAGATGATTTTCAATATATCTTAGTATTAAACAATCTCTGATACGTGACTATCCATAATATCATATAGCAGAAGCTATAACATAACCTAAATAATATAAACAAGTGTTAGAAAAGTTTTAATTAGAAATGATGGAATAAACAAGAAAAGTTTTAATTAACGATTATGACATAAAAATAAACATGAATAATTTTAAAAGGAACAATTATTGAAAGTACAACTTTCAAATTTGAATGCTTTAGTGGTTGGTGGTTCAGTTGATGTTATATTAGATTTGTGCTTAAAATGAGTGGAACTCGTTGATGTAGATGGTGTATTCCTCAACTTATTCAGGATTTCCGAATGGTGCTCTTCATTTATTTGTAAATAGGATTTCAGGGAAGATTCTTGTTCTTGAATGCCAATGTGAGTCATATTTGAAACTGCTGTGCATCGACTTGAGTGGTTTGTAATTTTCTGTTTTTTTTTTTTTTTTTTTTTTGATGTCCAGACCAATGCACTTTGAAAGTTGGCAAACAAAGAAGCAAATGCTAGGGTAGTGATAAAAATAAACATATGCTAGTGACGCGATAAAATTAAACAAATGCTAGGGACGCGATAAAATTGTGCGATAAGCAGCCATGATTGGTTGAAGGACGTCGTTTCGTAACTTTTTTATTGGTCAAAATTAGTGTGACGTAGTAAAGGTGTAATAAAAAGGTAAAGGTAAAGGTATCCCCGTAACATGCCATGCACTTGGGGGGCATGGAGGTAGAGCCCCATGCTTTCCATGACCTCGGCACTAGAATGAGGTGGTGTGGTCGGCACCACGCTCTGACCGCCTTTTACCCCCGGGAAAGACCCGGTACTCAATTTTATAGGAGGCTGAGTGAACCTCGGGGCCGTTCTGAAAGTTTGGCAACGAGAAAAAATCCTGTCGCCACCTGGGATCGAACCCCGGACCTTCCAGTCCGTAGCCAGCTGCTCTACCAACTGAGCTACCCGGCCGCCAGTAAAGGTGTAATAGTCAGTAAAGGTGTAATAGTCATTATAAATCAGTTTTAAATTACTCCTTAACACTATGAGTTTCTTCCATAACCCGAAGAGATTTTTTTTTCACGTTTCTTTTCGGTTTCATCAGGTTTTCGTCAGGTCTGGTTTTAACAGTTATTTTCCCCCACGAAATAACACCCTCATGAGTCTGTTTTCGAACATGAATGAAGGTCCTCTTATTGGTGTGTGGTTCGTCAGAACTACTAGAAGACATAATAATAAGAACCAGTACAAAGGAAGAGTTCAGGAAACCATTCAAAAGTATTGGTACATTTGTTACACCATTGCAGTCATTTTGAAAAAAAAAATGCAAAGCTATATGCTCAAAATTGAATGGGATTTTATTTAAAAGAACGAAGTATCATTTCTTAACATGTTCGCAATTTTTCTTGGTAAGGCAATATATATACGAGGTATATATATATATATATATATATATATATATATATATATATATATATATATATATATTAATTCATGTATTTTCTTTAGATATGTATTATAATATTATTCTCGTCGTCTTTTATATAATTTGTATCAGCCTATATTAATTTATATGATTCCAGTCTTTCATTTTCAATTACCAATATATTTGTCACTATTTTAATAATTAATATTATTTGCATAATCTTTCTATATAAATCGACAATATTATCTGTAAGAATTAACTCTTTTCCCAGCATAGAATAGCATTAATTCTTGTTAACTATTTATTGTAATCTTTGTTCTCATTTTGTTGTTATTATTTAATTTGTACCATAGTTGTTCATTTTATTTTATTAATTGTGTCACTTTGCTGGACTTTCATTGGCCAATGGCTGTCGTCCAGCACATAAATAAATAAATAAATAAATAAATAAATAAATAAGTAACTAAGTAAATAAAAATAAATAACTAAATAAAAAATAACTAAATAAATAACTAAATAAGTAACTAAATAAATAACTAAATAAGTAACTAAATAAATAACTAAATAAGTAACTAAATACATAACTCAATAAGTAACTAAATAAATAAATAAATGAATAACTAAATAAGTAACTAAATAAATGAATAACTAAATAAGTAACTAAATAAATGAATAACAAAATAAGTAATTAAGTAAGTAACTAGATAAATGAATAACTAAATAAGTAACTAAATGAATAACTAAATAAGTAACTAAATAACTAAATAAGTAACTAAATAAATGAATAACTAAATAAGTAACTAAATAAATGAATAACAAAATAAGTAACTAAATAAATGAATAACTAAATACGTAACTAAGTAAGTAACTAGATAAATAAATAATAACTAAATAAGTAACTAAATGAATAAATAACTAAATAAGTAACTAAATAAATGAATAACTAAGTAAGTAACTAAATAAATAAACACTAAGTAAGTAACTAAATAAATAAATAAATAAATAAATAAATAAATAAATAACTAAGTAAGTAAATAAAAATAAATAAATAACTAAATAAGTAACTAAGTTACTAATTAAATAACTAAATAAGTAAGTAAATAAATAAGTAAATAAGTAACTAAATAAATAACTAAATAAGTAACTAAATAAATAAATAAATAAGTAAGTAAATATAAATAAATAAGTAACTAAATAAATAAATAGCTAAATAAGTAACTAAGTAAATAACTAAATAAGTCGGTAAATAAATAACTAAATAAGTAACTAAGTAAATAACTAAATAAATAACTAAATAAATAACTAAATAAGTAAGTAAATAAATGAATAACTAACTAAGTAACTAAGTAACTAAATAAATAAATAAAGAAGTAACTGAGTAAGTAACTAAATAAATAAGTAACTAAATGAATAAATAACTAAATAAATATATTTATAAACAGTTTACAATTTCATAACCTAAATATCTCTCAATCATGTGAATGCTTTTTCAATATAGTATGTAAAGAATTGGGCATAGGACAAAAAACAAGAAGATTATCTCTTCCTATAAGGAACAATAAATTACTGATATGCCTTCATGGGCTGGGAAATGGAGCTCAACAACATGGAGTTGTCATGACTACTGCTATGCAAAAGCATTCCATAACGAAATGAAGAGTGCAAAGGAGTCTCGGACTTATTGCGAAGTAAGAAGACATTTGACTTTTCAAAAAGTTGAAAAGTAAAATGCTGTCGAAGTTGCAAAATTTAATGTTGAAATAGACCTCTAGTACGTAAATTACTAGATTTAAAGCTTTCAAGTGTATTGAGGAAGCAGGCTAAATATTAAATATCCCTGGCGCCAGTTTAAGGAAAAATGTGTCAAATGAAATAGCTACATGACGCATATCCGTTTATATGCTCTAGGGTTCTGTCATAATGCTCACGTCAGATACTGGGACTGGCGCTGAAGTCTCACTAATAATTGCCTTGCCGCCATAGTAACCGCCTCCAGTAAAGTGGTGAAGTTTTCTTGGAAATGGTTTCGCCATTGAGACGGACTGGAAGTAAGATTTGACTATTGAGAGTACCAGCTGAGCTAACAGAACTGAGAGTTGTAATGTCATCTAGAGGGCTAACGACACAACGCCGAAACTAACTTGCCTGAGAAGAAATGTTGCTTTTGGCTACCCCTACCATCCATTAAATTTAATGTTTGGACATCTGGGACACCAGGTATGCTGGTATGAATTTACTTGCAGATGTATGTATGTATGTATGTATTTATGTATGTATGTATGTATGTATGTATGTATGTATGTATGTATGTATGTGTGTATGTTTGTATGTATGTATGTACATGTATTTATGTGTGTATGTACAGTATGTATGTGTGTATGTATGTATGTATGTATGTATGTAAGTATGTATGTGTTTTTTTTACATTAAGTCTATTTTATTATAAATTACTGACTATAGTGATATCATAATGCCGCATTTGTCATCTAGCGGAGAAAACTTCTGTAAAGCTGGTAATCACCTTCGTTATTGTCTAGACAAGCCGTGGCGAGAATGTAATCGTGCGCCGAGCCACTGTGTAAACTGCAACGTGCATAGCACCTATAGAGGGAGGCGGACACCCGAAGGGGAAGTGAAGAAACTGTCTGACTTATTAACGGATTTTCATTTTCCTTACGTCAAGCACTTAAATATAATGTTATACAGAATAAGGTTACAAACTAATGTTTAGTACGTGTAACGAAGAAATAAATTAAGAAGAAAACATAGGACACATTATCACAACCTAAAATTAACTGTCTTCAGAATGTCTCTGCGGCAGAGTTTCAAAATCAGGAATGATGTCACTTACTGCCAGTCGTAGTTGATCACGAAGGTTTTTGTCTGTCAGTCATGATCTAAATTTGGTTTTTACTATTTTCATTGTTGAAAATAATTTTTCACAAACGTAAGTTGTAGCGAACATGGCTTCAACAGAGCAAGCGAAAGAACGAAGCTTCGGATATTTATTTTTTGGCAAAGATTTGAAAAGTTCAACATTTGTCAAGTCCTTACATCTAGCTTTCATTTAACATCTCATTGTAAATCTATGAGATTAAATTGAAGATCTAACCGCATTATTCTTACATCTGCTGAAAAATGATCGACGTACAGAGATAATAATAATAATAATAATAATAATAATAATAATAATAACAATAACAATAATAACACTCAACCTTTTAATATTTCATGAGTAACATGTTGTATAATGCCGTTTTATGTTATACAACAGTTTTCCTCGTAATACTTGTGAACAAATCATACATTTAATATTCTCATCATATAGGCAGAAAAAAAATGCGTCCTCCCATCCTACTTGAAACTTTCGTTTTCGTAGAGGTACACGGTTTGAGAGAGACATTGCGACGATACGCCACTCGCAGGTCAGAGAAAAATACAAGTGGAACGGTGTTTGACTCCAGTGAGTGAGAGAGTGAGGATTGGAGGAGGTAGGAAGCAAGAGAAATGCACAGCTATAATTTTTTTTTCGCTGTTATTTATACTCGCTTTAACATCTTTGATCATATCGCGAATTAATCTTTGGTTGAAATCCGAAGGCCTGTGTACTATAATTGTGAGCCACAATGTGCTCGTGGTGTCACATTTTCGCCACGGCTGGTCTAGACAGACTGATACGAGTAATTTAGAATAATTTTAATCTTACTAGGCTTTATAAATATATGCAATAGTGTAATTAATGCTATTTGGTATATTTGAACATAAGGTAGATCATGGGTGCAGCTGTGAAGATAGCCGTCTTTGTGGCTTCTCTTCTGCTACCGCTACTAGCCTACTGGATGTGGTTGATAGTACTGGGTGTACAGAGGCTCCTCGGCATTAATGAAGCCAGTAGTTATGATCCTGCGGAATATGGCATGTACTGCATAGAATCCAACCTTACTGAAGTTCCACAAACAAACCAAGTGAATGTGAAGATCCTATTCCTTAACGGCAACGAATTCACACAGCTCAGAAAAGACGCATTTGTCAACAATGTCGCTACAGGTCTGGAAATTTTGTGTTTGGATTCCTGCAGCCTCACGATTGTTGAGGAAGGTGCGTTTATTGGTCTGGATTTGATGAGATATTTGAGTCTAAAAGATAATAATATAACGGATATTGGAACTGGAACATTCGGAAAACTGAATCGATTGGAAGTGCTGTATCTTTCGTATAACAGAATTGGACGTTTAAATTCGGGAGTTTTTGACGAGCTTGTTTCTCTGAGGAAACTGGATTTATCCGAGAACGAAATTAGTTATCTGAGTAGTGACCTTTTCTTACACTCTTCAAATTTGGTGGAGCTTTCTTTGAAATATAACAGATTATCTTACATAGAGCCGGAGTTGTTTAGCCATTCATCAAGTATGAGACAGCTGTATCTGGATGGTAATGATAATTTAGATGTTCGAAATGATAGTTCATTTCTGAATGTGCCAAGTTTGGAAGAACTAAGTTTATCAGACTGCAGTATCAGCACGATATCAGAGAACATGTTTCACGGAACAAGTGCCATTAAACATCTTTTCTTGGCTCAAAACACTTTGGAGGGGATTGATGTCATTATTTTGAAGAATCTTTCGTCACTAAAATATCTAGATATAAGTAGCAATCCATTGCAATGTGATTGCAACCTCAAGGATATTTGGAAATTGAGTTATGAGCATCAAATCAATATGGAAGAAGTGGATTGTTATGAACCAGAAGAAGTAAATGGAACATCGTGGGAAGCAGAGTGCAGTGATGGTAATATTACTTCCCCACTTGTCGTCGAATCTGAACACCAAGTAACTGAAAATTATATCAAAGCTATTGACACATCGAGGAATGTGGGCTTGTCGTTTTTTGTCATATTATTTGTACTTGGTGTGGTAGGAAATGTCAGCATTTTGATAATAATATTTAGAAATTCAGAAATGCGTTCAGCACCGAATGCCATTGTAGCCAACTTAGCAATAAGTGATTTACTGGTTTTACTTCCTAATATATTTTCATTTTTACCAGAATTACTGAATCGGGACATCGTGGCGATTGTCATGTATTCCAGTTTAGGATCCTCTTCATTTTCGATCATGATCTTGAGTATTCTTCGGTATTATGCGGTATCCAGTCCGTTCAACGGCAGAGCTCAGTCGAGACACATCAAGAAATTTGCAACCTTCTCCATTCTAGCAACATGGATATATGGGACGTTATTTTGTATTCCTTTAGCTATTGACATATATGCTTTATGGGGACATGAGACAGGAGGTACATCTTCGTATAGAATTCACTGTTTGACATTAACTTCAGTGGCGTATTCTATATTACCTATGTGTGTAATGGGCTCCATGTACTTGCTGTTAGCACGACATATGATGTGTGCCAACCGTTTTACAGATAATCATCGTGAACCCCCAAGACGATTCAACATCGTCTTCTTAGTTTTGGGACTTGTAGTTCTGTTTTTGATCACCATGGTGATATCTCACGTGGTTACACAATATTTCCTATGGCATCAATACAAGGTGGCCCTGGAAATACTCTATAAAAATTTGTTTCGATTGGAGTTTATGACTGTACATCGAGATGTCTATCTTCGTACTAAATATGTTTCTGTCGTTTTTACTATCTTACCCTTTCTAAATATCTGCTGTAACCCCATTGCTCTCTGCTTAGCAAGCAAGATTTTCGGGAAATACTTCACACAGTATTTAGTCTTGTGCAATTGTAGGAAGAGTCCAAGTTCTGAAAACGTAGAAATAAATCTGGAAAACAACCGTGTATGATTGAAGAGTACACTGCAAGAATGATGGATGTCGTTTGTATGTATGTATGTATGTATGTATGTATGTATGTATGTATGTATGTATGTATGTATGTATGTATGTATGTATGTATGTATGTATGTATGTAATAATAATAATAATAATAATAATAATAATAATAATAATAATGGCTTTATTTAACCTGGCAGAGTTAAGGCCTTAAGGCCTTCTCTTACACTCAACCAGGATTAAAACTTGCTTACACAGTTGATCATAAAACTTGATCAGAATTAAGTAATTACATACTGATTATATAATGAGATCAAAAGAGGTAGTTACATAAAATTTACCTCATTAAATAAAAATAATCATAGTGAAATACATATTAATGTTATTAGAATCAAATGCGAATCACATAAAAACAGAAGCCGATAATTCAATAAAAAAAAGAAAAATGTACACAGTAAAAATAAAAATAAACACATTAGTATACATATTAGTATTAGATTACAATTAAATAGGATTCACATAATTAAATCAGAAACCGACAATTGAATGAAATGTACACAAAAAATAGATTAATAATAAAAAACAACATAGTGGGATACATATTGGCGTTAAGTGATAAATAAACACGATTTAGATAATAAAAATAAGAAAAAAAATAATAAATACAGTGGGACACATTTGCAACACGTTAGGTCTGGCAACTCATCATAAGATACTTTTCTAATTTACATTTAAAGGAAATTAAAGTTCGGCAGCCCTTGACTTCAGGCGGCAGAGAATTCCAGTGACGAGAAGTAGCAACAGTGAAAGATGAAGAATAAAGAGATGATGTGTGGAGTGGTATTTCTAGCATGTTATCATATTGTGACCGAGTATTTAAGTTATGATACCGAGAAAGACTGTGGAATCGGACAGATAAGTAAGAGGGAGTAGAGGTGTGCAAAATTCGGTATAAGAGAGAAAGGGAATGTAACTTTCTCCTCTCATTTAACCTGAGCCACAATAATTTATCGAAAGAAGGCGAAATGTGATCGTAGTAGCGGACATTACAAATGAAACGAACACACGCATTATGAACACGTTGCAGTTTCTGGGATAAATCCACCCTGAGAACACTGAATAAAGCGTCACAATAATCGAAATGAGGCATAATAAGAGTCTGTACAAGCGTCTGCTTTAATTTAGCTGGATAGTGGTACAATCTTTTTAATGAGTGAAGAAGAGTGGAAAATACTTTCTTGCATGTGTGTTTGATATGCGTGTCCCAGGTAAGGTTAGATTAAAATGAACTCCCAGGTTTTTTACAGTTGAACTGAATAGAGTCACGGGCGGAAGGTTGAGCTTATTAATATCGGGGATTAATCTTTTATTCGAAAATAAGATAGCCTGTGATTTATCTGTATTTAAGTTAAGTATATATGTATGTATGTATGTATGTATGTATGTATGTATGTATGTATGTATGTATGTATGTATGTATGTATGTATGTATATATTATATATATTGAGTTGGAACTCAATCAGAGACGATTCTGTTCGGCGTCGGGGTTGTATCCGGTGTGGCTTAGTGGATAAAGCATCAGCACGTAGAGCTGAAAACCCGGGTTCAAATCCCGCCGCCGGAGAGGATTTTTCTCCGTTCCATTACTCTTCCATCGTATGTATGTATGTATTTATTTACACTGCAAGTGGGCAAGCACCCGGTGGCAGTGGTATACACAATATAAACAATACACAATAAAATTACAATACACAATATAATTATACAATACACAATACAATTATATACACAATGCAATACAATAAGAATACACAATACAATTTAACACAGTAATTACAATTAATAATAAAACATAAAATAACCTAATTTTACAACACAACCTACATATATATATAGGCCCTACATAAGTTTCAATAGTCTTTCACTTTACTCTCATCTCACTCACTGTAGTGGCACTACGACGCATTTCACTGACACTTTAGGACACATTTCAACTGACATATTAGTATTAGATTACAACCTACATATGTATAGGCCCGACACAGTCTTTCACTTTACTCTCATCTCACTCACTGTAGTGGCACTATGACGCATTTCACTGACACTTTAGGACACATTTCACTGACATATTAGTATTAGATTACAATTAAATAGGATTTACATAATTAAATCAGAAACCGACAATTGAATTAAATGTACACAAAAAAATAGATTAATAATACAAAACAACAACATAGTGGGATACATATTGGCGTTAAGTGATAAATAAACACGATTTAGATAATAAAAATAAGAACACATTTCATTGACGCTATAAATTATCACTGATCGGAACTATTCACTGCACTGTAAAACCATAACTTCACTGACTCACCTCGCTTCACTGATACAACAGTTCAAATAAGAATACATTTTGCGGAGAAGCAATTGAAAGTTTGAAATGCTTAGCGCTCAAAGCTTAACTGTGATTTTCCGATCATTACTGGACAATGACTATCAGTGTTAATGCCATATAACTCTGTATGTACATTCTATATGTCTTAAGCTATGCATTGACAGTCTTGGTTCATTTTCGACAAGAAAGTGACATCCATCATTCTTGCAGTGAACACTTCAATTGAGTATTCCGTTCAGTAAACTTCATAAGAAATCATATGTGTAAGTCAAGATAGGAGAAAAAATGTTAAAGGGAAGTGTAACAGTGAGAGGAATACGACAGGGATGTCCTTTATCATCTATCCTGTTCAACATTTACTCTGAAGTTTTAGTGAAGAATTATTTTCGGAATATGGGAGGGTTAATGTTAAGAGGAGAAGAATAAAATTCATAAGATTTGCTGATGTTATGTCACTATTAGAGTAAGGGAGGGTATTGTCGGATACCATTTTGATGTTTCAAAATAAAGGTAATTGAAAAAAGTTAGAACTGGAATTACTTAGTATTATAGTAACCTCTTGGGGTTCCTGCAGATTGTACATAAGTATTAGGTAATTTACATAATATGTATTTGCTGTATAACTTGCAAAGACAAAACAGAAATAATGTCATCACTGACAGAATGGGAAGCTAATGTCGGATACATTAGACATTATTATGTAAGAGGTATGATAATGCATTTAAAATAATATATTGCATATCAGAAACTATTACAATAGTGCTCTGTTTAGCCAACTGATATGCAAGCCTTTTAACATCATTTCTGGTTCATCCAAAATATTTTCTCTCCACCATTAACACATAGTCAACTAGCTTCTCTTCAAGTGAAGCTGGGAGTATTGGTTTTCGTCCAAGTTTCGATTTAACGGCTTTGATGGGCTCAGAGTTGGACCGTACATAATCAAATAATGTTGATCGAGGTACACTGAATCTTTTGGAAGCAGCAAGATAGCCCATTCTTTTCTCCCGTACTGCGACAATGGCATTTACCATATCTTCAGACTTCCATTTTTTTTGGACTGAATCTCGTTTTTCTTTTACTTTAGGCATCTAAAAATATCAGAAGAAGAAACAATTCGTTACTTCATAATATTCTATTAATTAGAAAATTAATTACTTACATTAATTAAAAATACCCATGAGTAAAAATGTAGTGGTTAGTTATAGAAAACATATAAATGGGTTTAAGGCAGCTTTTATGTAGCGAGCAGCATTGAAAGACAGCCGACAATGCCCTCAGCTAGTATCCGACATTGCCCTCGGCTAGTATCCGACATTGCCCTCAGCTAGTATCCGACATTGGCCGACTCTTCACAAACAGTAAAATAAGCCAGCTGCATGAAACATGTTGTCGATAGCATTTCTGCAATTAGAGAATTAAGAAGCCTTATCTATGGTATATCAAACAGTGCATACCATGTTGGGTAAATATAAGAATAACTTGTAACGAATAAATCACATTACTTACCCTCAAAAAGTTTTTTTTTTTTTTTTTTTTTTTTTACAGAAACGTTGAAAACACGCTGTTCACACACAGTGAAGCACTCAACAGTAATGGCTATTCATGCAGATGTTCATCTACTTGTAGAGAACGTAATGCATTATTTTCACATCAGATTGCACCATTCGATGGAAAAGAAATATGTTATCGTAGATTATCCGACATTACCAGACCTATCCGACAATCCCCTTCCTTACTCTAAGAGTAGAGGAGGTGATTCTACAAGGTACTAGAGATAAATGACAGCTGTGATGAGTATGAGATTAGGATAATTGCAAACAAGGTTAAGACCATGGTTATCGGAAAAAAAATAAAGAAAATAATCGTACGAATTTTAAATGAAAGATTAGAACAAATGGACAGCTTCAAATACAGGGTGGGGCATGGGAACCAAGTGTTTTTGGAATGGCTTGTACTCGGTCATTATGAAAGGGAGAGACGTGCGGCATGTGACATTCCATTCCGTGGCTCATAGCATTTCACCTGCAGTCGGCATCATGGAGCAGTGGACGCATGTTTGTGTATGATAGTTTTGTTAGAAATGGCGAGTCGGTGAGCTCGATACAGCGTGAGTTTTGCTACAGATTCAATATTAATCGCAATGATTCTGTTCCCGTGCGTGACACAATCTTATGTTGGGTTAAAAAATCTTAAAAAAAATTCGCAATACTAAAGAATAAATCGCCCGGCCCCCAACACGGAGTCCGTACTCCAGAAAATTTTCAGTCAGAAAAGCGATACTGCGCAGCCCAGGCCGCTCTGCTCGAAGACATTCAGCTGCTCTTGGAATCGGCAATCGTACGGTAAGACGGATTTTGCGTGGCGATTTACATTTACACCCAAACAAGATGGATGGTTTCAGCAAGATGGGGCCACGGCGCATATCTTCAGAGCGTGAATGGCAGTTCTTTGCCTCCTGTTTTCCAATCGTCTCATTTCGAGATTTGGTGATGTTCCATGGCTCCCTCGGTCCCCTGACCTGTCCACGTGATTTTTTTCTATGTGGGTACCTAAAGGCACGTGTTTACGAGGATAAGCCTCGAATATTAGATGAATTAAAGGATACAGTACGTCAACACATCACTCAAATCAACAAAGATCTCCTGGAAAGAATAGAGGTGAATTTTCGTCAGCGCCTTAAACAATGCGTCAACACAGACGGACATCACATGCCAGATGTAATTTTCCGCTCATAATTGAAATGGCATGTTTTCACAAACGTTATTCTACCAATAAAATGTGTTGAAAACAAAAACTAACTGGTTTATGGTTATTTTAAAAATACTTGGTTCTTATGCCCCACGCTGTACTTATAATAATAATAATAATAATAATAATAATAATAATAATGATTTATTTTAGCTGGCAGAGTTAAGGCCGTAAGGCCTTCTCTTCCACTCAACCAGCAAAAAGTGTATATACATATGCATGAACTTACAAAGAATCCAACAATTTGATTGAGATGAGAGTTACATGTATACAAAAGTTATTTACAAATTAAACAACAAAATACTATGAACTATTAATTAAACACTGAAATAAACTGTGTAGCAGAATTAAACTAAAATACATAGAATGTTAATATATTTCAAATAATATTAGATAATAGAAAGAGATTATTACGAAACAATTAAAATACAGCACAATCAGGATGATGTCTAAAGAAAAAAGTAACAATGTAGTCAGTGATAGTTTAAATCAGTATGATTGGAGTGAAATGCTAATAAGGTTATCTTTTAAGCTGTTCTTAAAGGTGTTTATTGTCTTGCAGCCCCTAATACTTTGTGACAAGGAATTCCATTGACGCGAGGTGGATATTGTAAAAGATGATGAATAACAAGATGTTCTTGGAGTATACTAGAAAATAATAATATGAGCTGCTGCTATATAGTCAAAAGGAAGATCACGATGGCAAAGGAAGCTTTTAATAGAAAAAAGAGAATCTTCTACGGACCTCTGGAAGGAACTAGGGAAGAGACTAGTGAAGTGTTTTGTGTGGAGTGTGGCACATATGGGTCAGAAACATGGACATTACGACGAAGTGAAGAGAAACGCCTGGAAGCATTTTAAATGTGGATATGGAGAAGGATGGAGCGTGTGAAATCGTCAGACAATAAGAAATGAAGCTGTGTTGGAAAGAGTGGGCGAATATTAATTCCTGATGTCAACGACCTGAATATTCTATCTGTGAAACTGAATAAAACAATCATCCCGTTTAGCTCTACCGTAAAAAATCTCGGAGTGCATTTCGAATCTAATCTGAATTGGGATACGCATATTAAATATATGTATATAGGAAGGCATTCTCTATTCTCCATTCACTAAAAAGATTGTATCATTATCCATCTGAATTAAAACAGACGCTGGTACAGACACTCATTCTACCTCACTTCGATTATTGCGACGTTTTGTTCAGTGATCTCAGGATTGATTCCGCTCAGAAACTACAGCGTGTTCATAACGCGTGCGTCCGCTTCATTTATAATGTTCGATAGTATGGTCATATCTCACCTTCTTTCGAGAAGTTATCATGGCTTAGGTTACATGAGAGGAGAAATCTGCACTCACTTTCTCTCTTATATCGAATTATGCACACTTCATCCCCTATTATTTATTCGCTCGTTTTCATACTCTCTCTCTCGCTATCATAATATTAATACTCGATCACAACGCGATAACACGCTAGAAATTCCACTTCACACATCATCTCTGTATTCCTCATCTTTCACTGTTGCTACCCCTCGTTACTGTAACTCTCTGCCGCCTGAAGTCAAGGACTGCCGAACATTGAAATCTTTCAAATCCAAGTTAGAAAATTATCTTATGACGAGTTGCCAAACTAACTTACTATTATGACAAGTGTTGTATTGCAACTTTCCACGTATTCACATTTTTTTATGTTCTAGTGATGTTTAACTTATTTTATATTTTTGTTTTCATATTTTCCGATAATGGTATATCTATAATGTGATAAGTTGAGCTATATATAATCATAATTTTCCTTACTGTGTAAACTTAAAAATATTGTATTCATTGTATGCTTTGTATTGCACTATTTTATTACTACTATTAGTATTATCATTATTATTATTATTATCATTATTATTATTACTATTCTTACTTATTATTATTATTATTATTATTATTATTATTATTATTATTAATTGCCTTATTTTTTATACTTTGTATGTCTCATTTATTTTGGCCTGCTGTTCACATTTTATTATGCTTTTTTCTTTCTTTCTGTATGTTATACATTATGTCTGATTTCTACTTACTTATTGTTTACATTTTATTATTATTATCTTATTCAGTTTTGTGTGTAAAATTGTAGTGTACTTTGTAAATTTGTAGTGTTTTTTGTAACGCAGTTTTACTCCTGGTTGAGTGTTAGAGAAGGCCGTATGGCCTTAACTCTGCCAGGTTAAATAAATAAATAGTAACAATAATAATAATAATAATAATAATAATAATAATAATTATTATTATTATTATTATTATTATTATTATCATCATCATCATCATCATCAAGAAACAATAATGCTGAAATATAACAAGAAATAAAGAAATTGGCTGGTTCAGTAGTAAGAAGGAATTGCCTACTGAGCGATGCACTGGAAGGAATGGTGAACGGGAGAAAAAGGTCTGGGAGGAGAAAATGTAAGATGATAGACGACTTTAAAATATATGCATCGTGTGCGAGTAATAAGAAAAATTCGGAAAATAGGTATGGGCGAATCCAGAAATGCATATAGAATGTTAGTTGGGAGACCGGAGGGAAAAAGACCTTTAGGGAGGCCGAGACGTAGATGGGAGGATAATATTAAAATGGATTTGAGGGAGGTGGGATAGAGACTGGATTAATCTTGCACAGGATAGGGACCGCTGGCGGGCTTATGTGAGGGCGGCAATGAAATTTCGGGTTCCTTAAAAACCATTTGTAAGTAAGTAAGGTAGATTAGAGAATGCTGCGTTTGCAGTGAAAGACCTGGCATTTGTGTTAGAAACAATCTGTTTAAGGCGGCCTTGCATAACAGCCGTAGAATATTATTCATTTTACACTGTTTTATACGGGTATAATTTGATGAATTTATTCGTTCCGTGGTGTTTTTCTGACGAAGCCATTTTTCATATTTCTGGTATGGTGAACAGAGATAAGCTCAGAATCTGGAGGTTGGAAAATCCGCGTACCTACATGGAACTTGACTATAGGTTTGATGTGTGTTGTGTTACCAAGAGGAGACACATTGAACATCTTTAAGGGGAGAGGATGGTATTTTTTTTTTAACTTTTTTGGTGTAAAATATTAATATTTTATATGTAGAGAGCTCATACCTGTAACAACTCAACCAAATATAAATATTTTGAAAAAAAATTATTTGGGAGCCCAAATTTGAAAAAAAATGTATGCAATGCAGGATTGTACTAAAACCGATATAGGCTATCTAAACCGTTTTTAAAGATAGATTCAAACAGTTTTTTGCAATGTATTTGCAAAAGCATGTTCTACAATCTGTCTGTAACAGAATTTTGATATTAGTCCCTACGTTTGTAAAATAAACAATTAAAATTTAATAACAATTTTCTGATTTCCTTTCTTGAAAACCAACGAACATATTTTTAAAATGAAATCAATTAACAAAGTTCTGTTACAGAGAAAAGTTTCCTCATAGTCTTAAGAATGTGTGTTCTAAATTTCATGCATGTATCTTTAATAGTTCAGAAATTATATTCATTTTTGTCTGGGAATGTAGCATAGAACTTACTGGAAACCTATAAAAGGGGGCGCGTGATTTAAAAATCTATAGCGCAGGAAGTTTAAAAATGACGTCTTAACATCCGATAAGGATACAAATACCCACAAAATGTTATGCAATGCATTCCACACATCATATCAAAGGGAATTTTAAAGAAAAAAAATTTTTTGAAAATTTAATTTACCGGAAACAACAATAAAAGTGGGCGAGTGATTTAAAAATCCATAACGCAGGAAGTTTAAAAATGGCGACTCAACATCCGATAAGGGCACAAATACCCACAAAATGTTATTGTATGCATTTCACACATAACAAAGAGTATTTTCAAGAAAAACGTTTTTGTTATTCAATTTACCGGAAATAACAATAAAAGTGAGCGAGTGCTTTAAAAATCCATAACGCAGGAAGTTTAAAAATGACGTCTCAACATCCGATAAGGGCACAAATACCCACAAAATGTTATGCAATGCATTTCACACATATCAAAGAGTATTTTAAAGAAAAAAAATATTTTTGAAAATTTAATTTACCGGAAATAACAATAAAAGTGGGCGAGTGATTTAAAAATCCATTACACAGGAAGTTTAAAAATGACGTCTCAACATCCGATAAGGGCACAAATACCCACAAAATGTTATGAAATGCATTTCACACATATCAAAGAATATTTTAAAGAAAAAAATATTTTTGAAAATTTAATTTACCGGAAATAACAATAAAAGTGGGCGATTGATTTAAAAATCCATAACACAGGAAGTTTAAAAATTGTGACTCAACATCCGATAAGGGCACAAATACCCACAAAATGTTATGCAATACATTCCACACATATGAAAGAGTATTTTAAAGAAAAAAATATTTTTGAAAATTTAATTTACCGGAAATAACAATAAAAGTGAGCGAGTGATTTAAAGATCCATTACACAGGAAGTTTAAAAATGACGTCTCAACATCCGATAAGGGCACAAATACCCACAAAATGTTATGCAATGCATTTCACACATATCAAAGAGTATTTAAAAAAAAATATATTTTTCAAAATTTAATTTACCGGAAATAACAATAAAAGTGGGCGAGTGATTTAAAAATCCATAACACAGGAAGTTTAAAAATGACGTCTCAACATCCGATAAGGGCACAAATACCCACAAAATGTTATGCAATGCATTTCGCACATATCAAAGAGTATTTTAAAGAAAAAAATATTTTTGAAAATTTAATTTACCGGAAATAACAATAAAAGTGGGCGAGTTCTTTAAAAATCCATAACACAGGAAGTTTAAAAATGACGTCTCAACATCCGATAAGGGCACAAATACCCACAAAATGTTATGCAATGCATTTCACACATATCAAAGAGTATTTTAAAGAAAAAAATATTTTTGAAAATTTAATTTACCGGAAATAACAATAAAAGTGGGCGAGTGATTTAAAAATCCATAACACAGGAAGTTTAAAAATGGCGTCTCAACATCCGATAAGGGCACAAATACCCACAAAATGTTATGCAATGCATTCCACACATATCAAAGAGTATTTTAAAGAAAAAAATATTTTTGAAAATTTAATTTACCGGAAATAACAATAAAAGTGGGCGAGTGGTTTAAGAATCCATAACACAGGAAGTTTAAAAATGGCGACTCAACATCCGATAAGGGCACAAATACCCACAAAATGTTATGCTATGCATTCCACACATATCACGGAGTATTTTAAAGATTTTTTTTTTTTAATTTACTCATTTTTCTAACCACAAAATACCATCCTCTTCCCTTAAAGTCCTGAACTGAACTTTTTGAGTTTCTCTTTCCATTGGTAGTATTTTCATTCATCTCAGATTCATAGAATGTGAGTTACATGTGTTCGAATCCGGAAAGGTCTTTTATAGGATCCCTGTACATTTAATTTCTATTGAAACTAAGGCAAGGATGTCTGCACAGTGGTGATAATTCTCCTTTTTACCAGGTTTGGTAAGAGTAACATTGAAGTTTGAAGTAATCTATTGAATTAGATAGTGACATCACCCTTAACAGCATTGTGACATTCATATTTTTTTCCATGTTTAGTTGGCAACGCTGCTCCAAAGCAAGGTTATTGAATATGTGCGCAGTTCCTTGTGATAATGTGAACGGAAATCGCTCCGGATATATGTGCCTGTGTTATCTTAACTCTCCTGGCTATTTTTCTGCAATACAAATCAGAACATCGCAGATACTCTGGCCGACAAAGTACTACTATTTATACAAGTGCGGTTTCTTCGTTATCTATGTGAACGGAGACTGTATTTTGTTCTGTGACCGAAACCATTGTTGTGGCTAGTGTTGTAAGTAACCTTGGTGATCCATAAGATATTGTGTAACATATTATTATCACAGTCTAGTATCACGAAGCTTGAGTTTATGAGGGTACTAGGAACACTAGACTGTGCAGGTACTATTTTGCATTGTCTGTAATGAGGCGATAGTAGCGATCCTAGTGGTTAGCAACTATCTAGGGATGCATATTTACTACGTATAGAGCTTCGTGACTGTATATACTAGACTGTGCTATTATAATGCTAGTAAGTGGGCTGTAGAGTTTTAAAGGAATCTTGGGTAGAAATCTACACATACGCACACATAATTTTATATAAATAAAGAAATAAACAAAATCGTAATAAAAATATTAGATCAACATTTCATTCACCTCAAGCAGAAAAAATATTGTTTATAGACTAGGTACATTTTTCGTAAAAAATATAATTGAATCAGTTATTTTTTAATTCCCGTAAGTCAAGAATTACTTGGGGAAATGTAAAAAAAATATATATAATAATTTATAAACTAAGATGAATTTGTAAAAAATGTTTCCTTCTGAAAGTTAAATCTTGAGTGAATACGTCACTGAAGCAAGTCATTAAAAAATCTTTCATTGTTCTTAACTTCCGTAATAAACTGTCAAGCCTTAGTAATCAATTAATCTTTTATTTGTTTTATTTTTATTGTATTTGTAAATTTAATATTGATTGTAATTGTATCCTTAATATTGTAGTTGTAATCCGCTGGTAGAGGGGAAGAGAAGGCCTGATGGCCTTATCTCTATCAGGTTAAATAAATAAATAAAAAATAAATAAATAAATAAATAAATAAATAAGTAAATAAATAAATAAGTTTAAAATAAATAAATAATTTCCATCAGCGTCTGTATTTCTTTTTTGTATTTATATGTGCTATTTGGTAGGATGGAAGAGAAGGCCTTTTGGCCTTAATCCTGTCAGATTAAATAAATAAATAATTGAATAAATAATTAAATAAATAAATAAACTTGTATAATATAATATTAAATTTGCTGTTAGACAATTAAAAATATTCATGACTTTTGGAATTTCAAAAAGTAGCTTAATGCACAATATTTTGTTATTATATTAAGGAAACTTCAGCGTTACACATAAAACATTTCGAACGTAGATTAATTATTATTCCTATCTTAAATAGAGATCCTTTTCCTGTTCCCCGAGAAATTTCGATCATACCAACGATGCCTAACTAACCTTATTTCCTAAACAACCTTCATATCATAGCGTCAAGTCTTCTAGCTCCCAGAAAGAACTCAAGATCAACGAAGAGAAGAACAGATGGGGAGAGAAGAAGAATTTTTGAGGGAATTGTGTGAAAGAGATATTATTCACACTTCTCAGAGTGTTTTTCAAGAAAGAATGTGGCTTCATTTATGACTGTTGTGAAAGGTGACTGTGTTATTTTCTGTATATGAAAAATGACAGCGTAGAAGAAATTCTATCATTATCTTTACGATTTAAAATAATTAGTTTTCATTAATGACCATACAAAAGTGTTGAACGAAAAAAAAAAGAACATTTGAGGGGTTCAGAGGCATAGTGGGCCAAGCGCCATTTATTAAAAACGGGGAAACCAAGGGTTAAAGTTAAGTGAATACCATAGTTTAATAAATATTGATACATTATTTAGTTTTAATGTGTATACTTTATATTACTTTTCTATATGTTTCCATTGAATTATGGTAATAACTTCATTTTAAACCTTGTTTTCTACGGTTTTAGTAAATGACGCTTGCCCCACCCTTTGTTCTTAATTTCTACATATGAATCTTTTTTTCATGAGAATGATACCAGAATACACATCCTAGAGTATTGCACAATCTTCGTGAATCACCCTGTATATGTAGTCAGTATTGCACAATCTTCGTGAATCACTCTGTATATGTAGTCAGTATTGCACAATCTTCGTGAATCACCCTGTATATGTAGTCAGTATTGCACCATCTTCGTGAATCACCCTGTATATGTAGTCAGTATTGCACCATCTTCGTGAATCACCCTGTATATGTAGTCAGTATTGCACAATCTTCATGAATCACCCTGTATATGTAGTCAGTATTGCACAATCTTCGAGCCAGTATTGCACAATCTTCGTGAATTACCCTGTATATGTAGTCAGTATCACACCATCTTCGTGAATCACCCTGTATATGTAGTCAGTATTGCACAATCTTCATGAATCACCCTGTATATGTAGTCAGTATTGTACAATCTTCGTGAATCGCCCTGTATATGTAGTCAGTATTGCACAATCTTCGTGAATCACCCTGTATATGTAGTCAGTATTGCACAATATTCGTGAATCACCCTGTATATGTAGTCAGTATTGCACAATCTTCATGAATCACCCTGTATATGTAGTCAGTATTGCACAATCTTCGTGAATCTCCCTGTATATGTAGTCAGTATTGCACAATCTTCGTGAATCACCCTGTATATGTAGTCAGTATTGCACAATCTTCGTGAACGGACAGCGCGTCTGGCCACGAAACCAGGTGGCCCGGGTTCGATTCCCGGTCGGGGCAAGTTATCTGGTTGAGGTTTTTTCCAGGGTTTTCCCTCAACCCAAGATGAGCAAATGCTGGGTAACTTTCGGTGCTGGACCCCGGACTCATTTCACCGGCATTATCACCTTCATCTCATTCAGACGCTAAATAACCTAAGCTGTTGATAAAGCGTCGTAAAATAACCTACTAAAATAAAAAAAATCTTCGTGAATCACCCTGTATATGTAGGCTAAACGTATCTTACATTCTGTATTATTTCAGCAGAAACTGGCCATGGGAGCAAGTGGGAAGATAGCTGTGCTTGTTGCACCTCTTATGACAGCACTCCTAATTCATTGGTCTTGGATAGTAGAGCTGGGTGTACAATCTCTCCTCGCGTCTAATGAAGCCTGCTGGTATGACCCTGTGGAATATGGCATGTATTGCAGAGCAGCCAACCTTACCGAAGTACCTCAAACAAACAAGTGGTTTGTGAAGTTGTTATTTCTTGACAGAAACGATTTGGCACATCTCAGAAGAGACATTTTTATCAGCAAACACATCACCGATTTGGAATGGTTAAGCTTGAGATCATGTAGTCTCCGGTATATTGAGGAAGGATCGTTTAGGGGTCTACAAAATACGATAAAATATTTGGATCTAAGCGAAAATGCAATCTCTGAAATTGGAAGTGAAATGTTCAGAAATTTGACTCGATTAGAAGTTCTGCTTTTGTCGGGAAATAAAATAATACGTTTAAATTTTGGGATATTTGATGACCTTATTTCGCTCAGGAAACTGGATTTGTCCAATAACTTGATTAGTTATATTAATAGTGATGTGTTCTCAAGGTCATCAAGTTTGGTAAGTCTCTGGTTGAATTCTAACAAATTTTCATACATAGATCCAAATACATTTACCTATTTTGTAGGTCTTAGACACTTATATCTTGGTGATAATATTAATTTTCAGTTTCCAGAAAACAGTCCACTATTCACTCTGCCAAATTTGGAAGAACTGAGTTTAATGAAATGCAATATAAGCTACATATCCAGTAGTTGGTTCCAAAATTTGGGTAAAATTAAGTTCCTTTATTTGTATGGAAACAATTTGAAGGGAATTGATGTGAAAGTTTTGACAAATCTTTCGTCACTACAGTATTTGGATTTGGATGATAATCCGTTACATTGTGATTGTGATCTTCTGGATCTATGGAAGTGGTGCTTTGAACACCAAATCGATGTAACAATCGCACATTGTTCAACTCCGAAAGAACTGAATGGAACATGGTGGGGAGTCCTAGAGAAAGCACAGTGCTTTGATGGCAACATTACCTTCCTTGAAGGATATCAATCAATAATTGTTCCTCAACAGGAAATATACACAGTATTTGCGTTGTCAGGGAAGTATATAGTCACCATAGCAATTCAGATTCTCAACGTGGTGGGTTTGGTCGGAAATGCGATTGTGTTGATCACAATTTTTCAAAATGCAGACATGCGTACAGTGCCGAATACTTTGGTAGCCAACTTGGCGATAAGTGACTTATTGTTCCAGTCTTTGCATATGTTTCTCTGCGTGACATATCATGCGACAGGATTCTCGCCCTTCACCTACGCTCAACATATAATGCTTCATTTCTTACATACGTGTTTCGGTGTATCCATATTTTCAGTAGTGAATTTAAGCATTCATCGCTATTATTCAGTTATCAGTCCATTTAACAGTAGAGCTAACTCGAGAAGGATTAGGATCGTCACTTGTCTGTGTATCCTAGCAACCTGGATATTTGCGTTTGTAATTTGTATTCCTCAAGCTATTGCAACTTTTATTACTATGAATTACAGCTATAACGGATATACTTTATACGTTTTTCATATGAATATGTTTTATATGTTTGCATTTTCTGTTTTTCCTTTGTGTATTATGGGTTCCTTGTATTTGCTACTAGCCCTACATCTAGCTCGGAGTCATCGTTTCGTGGCTACAGATTCTCGATCCCCCAGACGTTTTGGTAATGCAGGAATCGTTGTAGGACTTGTGATTCTTTTCATAATCAGTATTGTGCCGCTGTACGTACTGTCTACGTGTATTGCATGGTTCGTACATAAGTATGCCCATGATCTACTCTATGACGATTCTCCTGCACATCGGTACCCGGATTATATCAGAATTGTTTATAAACTTGGAAATTCCATTTACTATATTATCTTCCTGTCAAATATAAACGCTTCTTGCAATCCAATTGCTCTTTTCTTGTCAAGCAAAAATTTTAGAAAGTATTTCAAACAGTATTTATTTTGCTGCTGTAAAAAGAAGTCGAAGACTGAAAATAGGGTACCGGTAATAGAAATGAATAACATTGCTTGACTTTTATTGTAATTTTTTACAGGTTAATATTCTTGTCAAGATTTCTGCTTATTGTTTGCATTAATTTAATTTAATGTAATTTAGTTTAATAAATTTAAGAAAAAAATAAGCAAATTATTTAATATTTATGCCCTTTTTTTCCTTTTTTTTAAATTTCATTATACTATTTATTCCTTCCAAAGAATATTCTATTCTTCACTTGATTCTCTATTTTTATCTACAATAATCTCACTAGAGGTTTTGATTTATCTAGAGAAAATCAAAACTCGAATGGGATTTAATTGATTATTACACGATTAAAAGAAAGTGCATAAAGATTATAAGAAATAAAGTACTCTAATACAATAAAACATTAATTGAGTAACTGAAATACTAAACTGTCTGGAAAATGTGTTATTGTACCATCTCATCATTAGAAATATTCCGCTAGATGGGAGTACTGTCTTATGAACAGTAGGGAGCGGATTTTTATGTGCAAAAAAATTTTAATCTATTTTTTTGTGCTAAAAATTACGCAAATATTTGCTAATTTTTTTTTTAAATACGATAAAAATACCTTACTTAGCTTGAAAAAAAATGTTACTAGGTGCTCACCAACCACACTTGAGTGCTAGTAGTTGGCCGAGAATTGCAGTGAACGACAAAGGTCATTTCCAAATTCTCCATCACAAATGCATGCCGATAATCTCAGAACAACGACTTATACTGTGAAAACGATCTTTCCACATCACAGGACGTCAGACGTGCATATTCAAAGAGAGGGATGTCACAAACACATACACCGTCAATTTCACCTACAGGCACACCCTCCAATACTTGAGCAACTTTACACATTTTTTTATATCCACTGTTTTTCTCAAACATTCTGGAATTTGTCCCTTAGTAATTGTGCTTCTGAACCTGGTAGCGAGTCTAGTTTAATTTCCAAGGCACGCACCTCCCTGTTTCAGACAGCAGGTTTCTGGATGTTTAGAGTTTTTTATGGTGTCACACAAAAAGCTTAAATTTCCTAATAGGAAAGGCAAATCGTTTTTTTAAATAACCGTCCTTCAGTATATCTTGAAGGATATCGA
Source organism: Periplaneta americana (assembly GCF_040183065.1). Taxonomy (NCBI): domain Eukaryota; kingdom Metazoa; phylum Arthropoda; class Insecta; order Blattodea; family Blattidae; genus Periplaneta; species Periplaneta americana. The sequence goes on along the minus strand of NC_091122.1, from coordinate 13,307,846 downwards.
TTGACGAAGCCTGATAACATGGAATCACAACAAGATATATTGCCTTAATTGATAGACATGAGCGAGAGGCGAGAGATTTGTTTAAATTAAATAATGTTCATACCCGAGCTCTTATCTGATGTGTTTCACAAAAAAGCGTGGAATGAAATCATCTTCAGCAACAATAAACATTCCTAATTATGTGTTACGAGATCTCTCCTCCTTGTCCATGTTAATTTATTCTCTATTCAGCGCTTAGAAACATGAAGCAACCAAGAATTCTTAAACAAGATAACGTACTTCTGAGTGATATAATTTATTTGGTTTTAAAATATTTAAAAGTTCTTGTAAAAAATTATTTAAGTAAAACACTCAAAGAATTATGTGTTTATAAATGAATTCCTGAAAATATGTATTTACATAATTTTTTTGTGAAAATATGTGTTTTTATGTGAAATAAAATTCGGGGTTTAAACTTGAAACTTCATGTTCGGAATTTTTAACTTTTTAAATTGTGTTTTATCACAGGAAAAAAGAATATTTAATTACATAGGAATCCGCTCCTTAATAATAATATGTCTATTTCATAGTCTGTCATTTGAGGCATCTTCTTATCTTTCACGTCTTCAGAATTATTTTACAATGAAATAATTAGTATTCTTATATAAATTCTCAAGAATGGCTAATTATCGTATAACGTGAAACCGATTTTCAATTGTTTCGTTGATTTGTGACTCCTCAAAAGATGGCTCTGTTTGTGACGTTGCCTACTCTGTTTCAACAATCCATTAATTTAATTAGTTTAGAAGGCCATGATTGTGATTGCCAGCATTAGAACCAGATCGAAAAATCTCGAATATAATTTTCAATAAAGTTAAACTTTGCTACTAAAGACGACTTTGGAAAGTCTTAATCCAAAGTCTCATCTATGAATACGACCCCTAAAATATAATTAGCAATTGCAACCCTACTACATTTAAGTCACTACTTACTGCTATCACAGGAAGCTCGTTTTCTGCGAGTGCAGTATACAGTTCCATCTATCGGCCGGAACCAGCATTACAATGGAGTTAAGAAGTACTACACTCCGGCAGCTCATGAGATCAGGAAGTTGGAATGATTGTTCCGGAATTATGATTGCGAGGTCTGAAACATTCCAGAGTTTTATATAATGAACATATTGGAGACAATGCGATTTATTATTATTATTATTATTATTATTATTATTATTATTATTATTACTTACTCGCTTTTAAGGAACCCGGAGGTTCATTGCCGCCCTCACATAAGCCCTTCCTGAGCAAGATTAATCCAGTCTCTATCATCATATCCCACCTCCCTCAAATCCATTTTAATATTATCTTCCCACCTACGCCTCGGCCTCCCCCCAAAGGTCTTTTTCCCTCCGGCCTCCCAACTAACACTCTATATGCATTTCTGGATTCGCCCATACGTGCTAATGCCCTGCCCATCTCAAACGTTTGGATTTAATGTTCCTAATTATGTCAGGTGAAGAATACAATGCGTGCAGTTCTGTGTTTTGTAACTTTCTCCATTCTCCTGTAACTTCTTCCCTCTTAGCCCCAAATATTTTCCTAAGCACCTTATTCTCAAACACCCTTAACCTATGTTCCTCTCTCAAATTTAGAGTCCAAGTTTCACAACCATAAAGAACAACAGGTAATATAACTGTTTTATAAATTCTAACTTTCAGATTTTTTGACAGCAGACTGGATGATAAAAGTTTCTCAACCGAATAATAACAGGCATTTCCCATATTTATTGCGTGTTTAATTTCCTCCCGAGTATCATTTATATTTGTTACTGTTGCTCCCAGGTATTTGAATTTTTCCACCTCTTCAAAGGATAAATTTCCAATTTTTATATTTCAATTTCGTACAATATTCTCGTCACGAGACATAATCATATACTTTGTCTTTTCGGAATTTACTTCCAAACCTATCGCTTTACTTGCTTCGAGTAAAATTCCCGTGTTTTCCCTAATCGTTTGTGGATTTTCGTCTAAAATATTCACGTCATCCGCATAGACAAGCAGCTGATGTAACCCGTTCAATTCCAAATCCTTTCTGTTACTCTGGACTTTCCTAATGGCATACTCTAGAGCAAAATTAAAAAGTAAAGGTGATATTATTATTATTATTATTATTATTATTATTATTATTATTATTTCTCGCATTAATTCCGGGTATAGCTGTAAGATTACTTCAGTTGTCGAAACCTACATGCTAGACATCGTGAGGTCGATTATATATTCTTCTGCAAGGTCCTCAAAGGTGATATATCCTGTGACTCCACCTTAAACTGGGTGAACCATAAATAATGTCATTAATTTCACATAGTTTTTATTTGAGATATTTCGAACAAAAAACTTTAATACAAGTTTGCTCGTTTTTGCTTCCCTTTCGCTTACGCATTTCGACGAAAGATATCGAGCTCTCAAACTTTTCTACAGGGTGATTCAGACCACCCGTAACAGTAATTTATTTCGGAAACTAGTACATTAAAACTTTCGAGACAAAAATATTTGTAACTAAAGCACGTGGTCTTTCACTTGAGATTGATTTCATCAATCGGTCTTAACAGGAAGTAGGGTCAGTGGCGTATCACTTTAAAGTTTCAAATGGGAGTCGGATCAAATAGGGTACCATTTGAGAGAGCTCTTCAAAACAAACAACTTTCATAGGAAACATTTTTAACAATTCCTACTCTTTCAATGAGAAAACGTACGAAAAGATAATGTCATTAATACTGAGTAATGTTACGAAAAGAAAATGTAACCTAGGTAAGTACATTTAATATTAACATAGTACACACGCAAAATTACCTGGCTGAGTGTAGACCTGGTGGCCGTCAGGGGTAAATACAAGTAAACTACACCTTCCCCTTTTCGTATTGTAACATTTCTCAATATTGATGGCATTATCTTTTCGTACGTTTTATCATTGAAAGAGTAGGAATTAATAAAAACGTTTCCTATGAAAGTTGTTTGTTTTGAAGTGCTCTATCAAATAGTACCAAATTTGACCGGACTCCCATTTGAAATTTTAAAGTGATACGCCACTGACTCTACTTTCTGTTAAGATTGATTGATGAAATCAAGCTCAAGTGAAAGTTCACATGTGCTTTAGTCATAAATATTTTTGTCTCGAAAATTTTAATGCACTAATTTCCGAAATAAATGACTGTTACATGTGGTCTGAATCACCCTGTATAATAGATATTCAAAATTTCTTTCACCAGAATAAAATGTCAACATGCACGGCTGCGAATTCATTCCTTTCAATGTATAGACTTAGTTTGTTCTTAGCAATGATTGTAATTTATTTTGTTCTTGTACAGTTATCTTTAATTTTCATTGCAATATTTTTTATATTCTTGAACTGTAATACATTACCACTTAGAGAAAATTTTTCCTTTAAGATTGTTTTATTTTTATTTGCATAATCTATACTAATAATAAATCTGTAGCCGAAATTTTTCTGGTAATTTTCGATTTTCCAAAAATAATTGGTCCTAACATATATAATTAACCACCCTGAAACCGAAAATCGCTTTTTTGACATTTTTGTTTGTATGTCTGTCTGTCTGTCTGTATGTTTGTTACCTTTTCACGCGATAATGGCCGAACGGATTTCGATGAAAATTGGAATATAAATTAAGTTCGTTGTAACTTAGATTTTAGGCTATATGGCATTCAAAATACATTATTTAAAAGGGGGGTTATAAGGTGGCCTGAATTAAATAAATCGAAATATCTCGCTTATTATTGATTTTTGTGAAAAATATTACATAACAAACGTTTCTTTAAAAATCATTCGCGATAAGTTTTATTCCTTGAAAAATTTTAATAGGACTGATATTTAATGAGATAAATGAGTTTTAAAATTAAAATAACTGCCATCTAAGGCCGTATAATGAATTAAAAATAAAATGACTTCGTCTATAAGGGGCCTTGGACAGCAACAATCGAAAGCTATGAAAGATAGCCTATAGAGAATGTTTCTGTGTTAGTATGAAGTAATATCGGAAGCTAAATTAACCGATTTGTATAATTAATTATTATTTTACCATTGGAAAGTGTAGTTTCTCTAGATGGACATAATGCTATAATGTTATTACAGTAACTTGTGATATAATATAATATAATATAATATAATATAATATAATATAATATAATATAATATAATATAATATAATATAATATAGTATGTAATATTATATAATATAGTTTAAGTTATTTGAAGGGTTCAGAACCATAGTGGGCCAAGCGCCATTTACTGAATACGAAGAAAACAAGGGTTAAAATTAAGTTATTATCAGAATTCAGTGGAAACCTATAACAAGTAAAATAAAATATACACATTAAATCTAAATTATGTCAATCTTCATTAAACTATGGTTGCATGTAATAAAAATTAAGAAACATGTTAAAGGAATTGTCATTGCACCAAATGAGTGTCTCTGGTCCAAAATGATCGCATTTTAATTCTTTGGATGCAATTTAAATTAAGTAACATGTCAAACGATTTATCCTTCTATCAAACACGAATGTTCCCTGGATGAAACGTCCTATTTTAATTATGTAATTACTTTATATTTAATTCCAACGGGTGCAGCGGAGCGCACGGGTACGGCTAGTGAATTAATAATAATTTATTCATATAAAACAAGAGAATGTCAAGTCAGCCTAGCGCTGTTAACATAGCAACGGAATAGGTGAAGAGCTGTCTTGTAGGAGTGGAAGGAACAAAGACGTTATGCATAGAAATCGCCTTGGGGCGACACTGTCAACCGAGTCGGGGACCAGAGGGATCGAACGGAGTACACGAGGGTGTAGGGAATGTTTTATTCATGTTGAAGAGTCCAGAGAGTTACAAGTTTGGGAACCTCTTGCGCTCCAATTTTGTAATCACTGGAAACAGCAGACGATCTTTACTGTTGCGATAGAAACGAAGGAAGGTTAGAACTTATAATATGTTCATACATCCAAGACATACTAGACTATCAAATCATAAATGCTAGAGCATAGACGGCACCTTTTCGAGCCATGGCCAGATTGTGATGGAATTTTTAGTGGAGAAAACAGATGTTGCAGGGGCTTTTTCTCGAGTTATTCTCGTTTCCCTCTATCATTAGCCTACACCAATACTTTCCATCTGTCTCTGCAATAGTTAAAATTAGGCTTAGGTGAAATCTTGGATTTAGTATTGGTTTTCGATGATGATATAGGAAGAGTTTGGAACTCCTGTCCTTAGGGCTTATCAGGTACTTGTGTGTCAGGACTGAGGCACATGGCCCACCTGTTAGCATCGGATTCACTAATGCCATCCGGACCAATTGTGGAGGTTGCGAAAAAACCGGTCATTTACACCGAAAAGAAAAAATTGAGATTTTGTACGGTTTCGGTATGTTTCGAGAGGCATCTTTCTGAATGAGTTATTGATTTTATTCTAACTCGATCATTTTCATGAGAAACTGGATGGTAAAATCAGTATTTTTAATAAAAACCGGATAATTCCATATCATACTAGTGCCAATATTTTTGTTCTCTTTCCTTGTATCAAAATGGTACATATCCAAAACTCTGTATACGTTTCAATTAGAGATCAAACGTTTATTTATTTTAATTATTATTTACTTTTCCGTAAATTTGTTCATTCCTTCGTTGGCTTGTCAATGAGTTTATTTATTTATTTATTTATTTATTTATTATTTATTTATTTACCTATTTATTTTTTTGCTTGCTTCTTTCTTTCTTTGTTTATTTATCTTCTTAATTAATTGCTTATTTATTTAGATATTTATTTTTGTACCTATTTATTAATTTCTTTGTTCGTTGGTTTGTCCATTCGTTCATTCGTTCGCTTGCTTGGGAATGGGTTTATTTATTTATTTATTTATTTATTTATTTATTTATTTATTTATCTACCTACGTATTTATTTTTTCTTTGCTTGTTTCTTTGTTTCTGTCTTTGTTTGTTTATCTTCTTAATTAATTGCTTACTTATTTAGATACTCATTTATGTACCTATTTATTTATTTATTTATTTGTTTATTTATTTATTTGTTAGTTTGTTCATTCGTTCATTCGCTTGTGAATGGGTTTATTTATCTATTTATTTATCCACCTACGTATTTATTTATTTATTTATTTATTTATTTATTTATCTATTTATTTATCCACCTACGTATTTATTTATTTATTTATTTATCTATTTATTTATCCACCTACGTATTTATTTATTTATTTATTTATTTATCTATTTATTTATCCACCTACGTATTTATTTATTTATTTATTTATTTATTCATCTATTTATTTATCTACCTACGTATTTATTTATTTATTTATTTATTTATCTATTTATTTATCCACCTACGTATTTATTTATTTATTTATTTATTTATTTATTTATTTATTTATTTATTTATTTATTTATTTATTTATTTATTTATCTATTTATTTATCCACCTACGTATTTATTTATTTATTTATTTATTTATCTATTTATTTATCTACCTACGTATTTATTTATTTATTTATTTATTTATTTATCTATTTACCTACGTATTTATTTATTTATTTATTTATCTATTTATTTATCTACCTACGTATTTATTTTTTTTGCTTGCTTCTTTCTTTCTGTCTTTGTTTATTTATCTTCCTAATTAGTTGCTTATTTGTTTAGATACTTATTTATGTACCTATTTATTTATTTATTTATTTATTTTTTTATTTGTTAGTTGGTTTCTTCATTCGTTCGCTAGCTTGTGAATGAGTTTATTTATTTTATTTTTTATTTATCTATCTATCTATCTATCTATCTATCTGTCTGTCTGTCTGTCTGTCTGTCTGTCTGTCTGTCTGTCTGTCTGTCTGTCTGTCTGTCTGTCTGTCTGTCTGTCTGTCTGTCTGTCTGTCTATCTATCTATCTATCTATCTATCTATCTATCTATCTATCTATCTATCTATCTATCTATCTATCTATCTATCTATCTATCTATCTATCTATCTATCTATCTATATATTTATCTAACTAATTATTTTTTCTTTGCTTGCTTCTTTCTTTCTTTGTTTATTTATTTTCTTAAATAGTTGCTTATTTATTTAGATATTTATTTATGTACCTATTTATTTATTCGTTGGTTTCTTCATTCGTTCGCTTGTTTGTGAATGAGTTTATTTATTTATTTAGTTATTTATTTATCTATTTATTTATCTACCTATTTATTTTTCTACCTATTTATTTTTCTTTGCTTGTTTCTTTCTTTCTGTCTTTGTTTATTTATCTTCTCAATTAATCGCTTATTTATTTAGATATATATTTATGTACCTATTTATTTATTTGTTCGTTGGTTTGTTCATTCCTTCATTCGTTCGAGAATGGGTTTATTTATTTATTTATTTATTTATTATTTTCTTTGCTTGCTTCTTTGTTTCTGTCATTGCTTATTAAATTTGTTTTCTTAATTAATTATTTATTTAAATGTTTGTTGGTTTGTTCATTCGTTCGTTTCTCAGTGCATTTTTTTTTTATTCAATTGTCTTTGTTTTTGTCTTTGGTTTTAATTAGTTGCTTGTTTATTTATTTATTTATTTATTTGTTAATTTATTATTCTAGTAGACTTAAAACCATATGCCCTTCTCTTCCACATCATCAGACATTCGTCTTTCAGTTGGAGAAAATTTCGTAATGAACCCAACCAGGTAATTACTCCAACCGGATATCGAACCCACGCCCTAGCGCAATTTCGGATCTGCAGGCAAATTACATCATCTTCCATTATGAACATTAAATTGAATGGCTTGTTTAAATTCTATTATTATTTAATGTATCAAATCATTAGTGAATCCTGTACTAGATGTTCAGTTTCAGTGAAACAAGAGTTACAGACGAAAGAAACTTTGGTAAGTCCAGGAACATCGCCCCCCTATTCTAGACGCACAGTTGTTTTTACCTTTTCCTGCTCCCTGAGTCCGGAGGAGGGGAGAAACACGTATTGCTATGAGACTTGTGTCTGTGATTGGATAAAATTCAGGCTCTCGCCGCTGTCCACGTAGAGGGTATGTCTAGTCTTCTTCTTTCTCGAGCAATTTATAGAATCGGGAGCGGTACGTTATATTAAGATTTGCAATATTCTTTTACGTTTTGTGTGATTTGTAGAAAGTGATTGTGTAATTACGAGATATTTTAATCTTGTGGGAATAATTTCGTGTGATGGTTGTTGCTGAAGTGAGTGGGGGAGCTGTGGAAAGAGGATTATGAAGGACTATAGTTCACGCAGAGAAGGTAAATGAAATGATTTTCGTTTTCTGTTACGATATTTCGTGAAATCACGGTCAGAATAACCAGATTTACTCGAAAATTACACCATTTGGCAAGGTTTTATAGTAATACAGTTGTAAAAGTTTGAGGAAAAAAAGTGGTGATAAAAATAGGTACTTACGAACATTTATAAATGTCAAGATGGCTCTCAAGGGCCCATAAAAGGACCGAACTCGAACTTGTATACCTTTCACGTTACACTTCCCCCTTTATCCTTCATTAATTGATTTATTCCACATAACAGTCATGGAAATATTGGGTATGTGGTTTAATGTATACACATATAGCTTATATCGTATGTATTAACATATACAGAATCAACCGTAAGAGATCATTAACTTCAGGGGGATATTCTTTGAGATATTTCAAACAAACTTTAATTCAATTTTGCTCGTTTTTGCTTCCTTGTCGAGATAAAAATTGTTTTAAATGAATATTTCATAGCGTATTTTGGGAAAGCCATTGATTTAATTTCCAATATGCTCAATCAATTTAAGAGAGCTATGTATTTTGACGATAAATGATTAAAAAAAATAGTTTTGTCTTTTAAATATGAAGAACCTTGAACAGAACAAATATAAAATTTTAAAATTCCTTGTATATTTATGATCAACTGCATATCCACAAAAAAATCCGGTCAATGTAGAGTATCCATCGCCCACTGAACGAATATTGGTTAAACGAGCACAATACTTTTTGTCCAATTAAATGCTTTTGAAAATGCTAAAGTATTATGCATTTGCAATTCAATTCCTATTTTTATTGTGTTAATAATTATTTTTATATATACACTTGTTATTAATTCTTTTCGAAATAATTTAGGACTATTAATAGGTCTAAGGCAATTTATATAGTAAGGCAATTAAGTCGTATTACAATGAAATTATTGTGGCAACATACAATGCAGCGTATTTAGCAAAATACATTTCGAACCAACAATCAAACAAATTTACGAATATTAATTTCTTAAATAGCGTATTTCTTAAAAAAAAAAAAAAAAAAAAGACAGAAGTTGGTTGCTGCAATGAGATAATATGATTATATTTTTCAGTAACTCACATTAATGAAGATTAGACAGTACAGGCCAAATGGTTCACTGATCAAACTCTCGATTACGCAAATATACACAAACTCACTACTTTTTATCACTAAAAGTTCATTGAGAATGAAAACGTTACCACAAAATTAAAAAAAATCGTGAGAGAATTCACGATTCGAACACAAACATAACCGCAAAGATGGTTGATAACCATGGAAACAAAACAACGACGTCATTTCATCGTATTCTGTTGTCTACATCAGCTCTATGTGATAGTGTGTTGTTTTTTTAACGTAAACATAAAAAAATGACTGCTTGCAGTTCGCAAGCTTTCGTCAAATACCTTACTAGGTATTTGTTTTCATGTTAACAGCTTATTTCTTTAGTTAACGCATGCGTAATTTATTGTGAATGCATTCATTAAACAAAAGAGGTTTACATTTATCTTATGCGATCTTTAAGGTAGCATTATAACGGACGTATCGTTACGCAGAATTTTCAATCGTTATGTTTTATACACTCTATTCTTTGTGTTTACATTTTTTCTTATTTCATCATTTCTTTTTCTATCGTGTGCTATGGTACAGTGTTATTTAACACCGTATTTTTTATCTTTCTTTACTAATATATTCCTCCATTTCTACGAAGTGTAATTTATGATTTTTCAATCTTTTCTCTCTTTCTTTCTACCCCCTCTTTCCTTATTTCTTGTAGTTATTTTCATTTATCTATTTTTAATCAACGTTCCTTTATTCTCAATTATTTCTTTATTGTTTCTCCGTGTTTCTTCCTCTTTTCCTTCACTGTTGTTTCATCTTTGTTTTTTATAAATTTCATCCCTTCTTTTCTCTTCATTCACATATTTTATTGCTTCTTTTTTCTTGTCTTTATCCACTTCTTTCTTACTACAGTTCTTTGACTTTTTTGATACAGTACATTCGTATACTTTTATTTTATATCTTATGTCTCTCAGCGTCATTTTCTTTTTCTCTGTCATCTTGTCCATCTCTTTCCTGAGTTATTTGTTTTTATCTTTCTTAATTACTTTTTTATTATTGTACCTCTTTATTCCTGCCTGTCTCTTTTCTTTTACTGGTGTTTTGTTTTTCGTTTCATTTAATCTCATTTTTTCTTTATTTACTTTACTTAAGTTATTTATCTCTTCTTCTTTCTTTCTTAGTAAATAATTCAATCATTAATATTTTTATTATGTTTTTTATTTTATTTTCTATGTCTAATATAAATTGTTGAGGTAATATAAGTTACTTATTTGATTGTGATGTAATTTATTTTGGTTTAATTTTATTAAGGTTATGTTTCTTTCTATTTTCTTTCTTTCTTTATTTCTTCTCATATTGTCCACTTCTTTCATACAAGTTATTGTTTAGTCAATTGTCCGAAGTCAGGTCTAAACTCACAAGTGATAGCAACAGGACAACACTTATGAGGCAACTAGGCCACGAGATAATGGGGTAGCCAACAGCGTAGCTCAGTCGGCTAAGATGCTTGCCTGCCGATCCGGAGTTGCGTTCGGGCGCGGGTTCGATTCCCGCTTGGGCTGATTACCTGGTTGGGTTTTTCCCATAAGGCAAATGTCAGGTAATCTATAGCGAATCCTCGGCCTCATCTCGCCAAATATCATCTCGCTATCACCAATCCCATCGACGCTAAATAACCTCGTATTTGATACAGCGTCGTTAAATAACCAAGTAAAAAAATAAAATAATGGGGTAAGGTAGCCAGTTCCTTTCCCCCCTCCACTGCACACATCACCGATTAGCTTCATATTACACTAATCAGACTCTTTAAAATAGCTTAAATAAAAGGGCGTCGTTAAGTAGTTAACTGTCACGTGATTTTCCCCCTTTTCTACGATCCTGCGACATAACCACTTGGACGGACAGTAGATAGCATATCTGAGTAATTTTATCTTTTCGGATCGGGCAGAAGTGAAAACTGAATTTACAGTACGTAAGGTACTCTTTTATAGAGTAGGTACAGAATTATTTCAACATGAGTTACTAGTACGAAGGACGAAACTGGTAATTGGAATTAGGTACAATAGTCTATAGTGCGATAATATGCGCAAAAGAACAGAAGCCTGTATCGAAATGAACGGCCACCATTTTTAAAAATGGTGTTTAAATATCCATATTATGATTATTTTTCAACTTAATTTCATTCTCTATATTGTACGCTAATGTGCTGTAGACAGTACTGGGTGTTCATTTCAAAGTGTGTCATGACGTCACTGTTGTTGGGTCACCGATTTGAAGCGAGTTTCAGTTTATATGTTAGAGAAGTTGCCTATCATTTAAGGCGTTCTTCAATCTGAACTTGAGAACGTGTACGGTATAACTTGAACGTCGTAGCAACAGATGGCGGTCTGTACGGTCTGTGTGCTACCATAACCTCTTTCGAACTGTGTTTTGCGCCGGCAAGTCGTACGCAGGGTATTTGTTATCATCGGTTGCGTACGGTAACATTCCACAACACAAATCAAATGCTCCGTGTCCATGTTGACAGTCGAAGTTAATGTCAACAAATACGTAAGTAATCGTCTTAACCCTCTCCCCATATCCCGACAGTACGTATTTCCAAACAGTTCACATTCCTGCCACTACCGGCGTTACCGTACGTATCGGCACGTACTCTTCAGAATGAACGCCGTACTTGCTAGCCAACTTCTCTGCCTCTTAGATTATACACCTGAGCTGCGGAAGTGTAGGAAGATTGAATTCTCTAGGCTCATCAGCTAGCCACATGACGGCATACAGCGAGCCAAGACACATTTTGAACTGAACACCCAGTATAACATACACTGCAAGTCGACCTGGTTGGCGAGTTGGTATAGCGCTGGCCTTCCATGCCCAAGGTTGCGGGTTCGATCCCGGGCCAGGTCGCTGGCATTTAAGTGTGCTTAAATGCGACAGGCTCATGTCAGTAGATTTACTGGCGTGTAAAAGAACTGCGGGACAAAATTCCGGCACATCTGGCGACGCTGATATAAAATCTGCAGTTGCGAGCGTCGTTAAATAAAACATAACATTTTAACATACACTGCATAATGAATACGTCCGCATGGATAGCTCAGTTCGTGAGTAAAAACAATTATTGTTAATGCAATACTGTATTTTGATTAAAGAAAAACCTAATGAAAATTATCAAACTGAAAATCGCGATATTTCCTATTTTACGTAAATGGATGAACTACTTTTCTTCCCTCCTATACCTAGTAAAGTGATTTGTTTGTATTTTACGATAGTATCATCGAACTCCAGTCATGGAAGGGGGTAGCAAATGGTGTTTCCGGTTCTCAATCGTTAATCCAAAGGTATACCCAGGTTAATATTAAAAATGTTAGTAAAAATAAAATGATGTCCCTGTATACACCCCAAGTATTTGAAGCTGTCCACTTGCTCTACTGCCTCGTTTAGAATCGGCCCTATTCTCCTTGTAAGTCTCCATTTCAGTTCTTCTTTTCCCCTTTCATATTCTTTATTTTTCTAACACTCTACTGTACAGTTTTATTACATACCATATTATTATTGCCTTCCATTTTCTCGCTTTTAGGTTCTGTTCATGACTCTCTTATCACTTGTGTTTCAGACATTCAGTGCACAACGCCTGTCTCGTAGCCAAGCCTTTTTTTTGTCACGTCACGTTCCGTCTTCACAGCTGTATTTTTATGTTCTGACCATTGCGACAAAGGGAGATGTTACTGTATACTCTCAATTTTAATTAGTAGTTTTCATACGTAGAGAAGAAAGTGTGATGCTTATTTTATTATCTCACAGCCAAACAGAGAGACAATTATTCTTTTCAGTGATATGTACAATATTTGCAAATGAAAACTCTACAGAGTGGTATAAGTGCCGTCCTTTTCATAGTCGTCGGGAACGGTCTACAGGGTCAAAAAATGTCCAAACAACATAGGGTCAAAACTTGATAGTTTTCTCAGCAAAAAATATTTCTTCTCCTATTTTATTCGTGTTGTACTGCTTATATGGTTAGTAAAATTACGAAAACAATTACATCAGTAGGTATATCTAGCAAAGAGTTAATATTACTTACTTAAGGAACCCGGAGGTTCATTGCCGCCCTCACATAAGCCCGCCATTGGTCCCTATCCTGAGGAAGATTAATCCAGTCTCAACCATCATATTCCACCTTCCTCAAATCTATTTTAATATAATCTTCCCATCTACGTCTCGGCCTCCCCAAAGGTCTTTTTCCCTCCGGCCTCCCAACTAAGACACTATATGCATTTCTGGATTCGCCCTTACTGCTACATGCCCTGCCCATCTCAAACGTCTGGATTTAATGTTCCTAATTATGTCAGGTGAAGAATACAATGCGTGCAGCTCTGCGCTGTGTAACTTTCTCCATTCCCCTGTAACTTCATCCCTCTTAACCCCAAATATTTTCCTAAGAACCTTATTCTTAAACACCCTTAACCTATGTTCCTCTCTCAAAGTGAGAGTCCAAGTTTCACAACCATACAGAACAACCGGTAATATAACTGTTTTATAAATTCTAACTTTCAGATTTTTTGAAAGCAGACTGTATGATAAAAGCTTCTCAACCGAATAATAACAGGCATTTCCCATATTTATTCTGTGTTTAATTTCCTTCCGAGTGTCATTTATATTTGTTACTGTTGCTCCAAGATATTTGAATTTTTCCACCTCTTCGAAGGATAAATCTCCAATTTTTATATTTCCATTTCGTACAGTATTCTCTTCACGAGACATAATCATGTACTTGTTTTTCGGGATTTACTTCCAACTCTATAGCTTTACTTGCTTCAAGTAGAATTTCCGCGTTTTCCATAATCGTTTGTCGATTTTCTCCTAACATATTCACGTCATCCGCATAGACAAGCAGCTGATGTAACCCGTTCAATTCCAATCCCTCTGTGTTATCCTGAACTTTCCTAATGGCATATTCTAAAGCGAAGTTAAAAAGTAAAGATGATAGTGCATCTCCCTGCTTTAGCCCGCAGTGAATTGGAAAAGCATCAGATAGAAACTTGCCTATACGGACTGTGCTGTAAGTTTCACTAAGACACATTTTAATTAATAGAACTAGTATCATGGGAATACCAAATTCAATAAGAATATTATATAAAACGTCTCTCTTAACCGAGTCATACACCTTTTTGAAAACTATGAATAACTGATGTACTGTACCCTTATACTCCCATGTTTCTCCAATATCTGTCGAATACAAAAAAAATCTTATCAATAGTCAATCTATTACGCCTAAAACCACAATGATGATCCCCAATAATTTCATCTACATATGGAGTTAATAAAGAGTTAATATTAGTTTAAATAAATATTTGTATGTTCGATTACGTTTTCGTGAAATTAAATAAAATTGCATGCTTAAATTTGTTAATATTCTGGTGTGAGAGACGTGGCAACGTGTTCAGCAGGCAATACTCTGCACAGACGTAAGTACGAGTCAGCCGAGTTCAAGCTCCCTGTCCATAGCTCTATTGCCAAGCGGATGGCAGTTCAGTACAGGGTATTCGATAAACAACTTACAATGTCATTCACAGTTTGGGAATATCATATGTTATTAATTTATGGAGAAAGTCGTCGTAATTCAAATAGGGCAAGAAGAAGTACCATTAATTTTTTCCACAATGAAGGTTACCTAATCGGCGAACTTTTGTAGCGGTTTCTCAACGATTATTAGAAACTAGGAGTCTCTTACCTCGTTTCAAAAATCACACAAACAGAAATTTCTTTAAAAATGGCACTGCTTTATGGAAGAGGAGAGATTAAAATGTTGCATTAAAAAAAAGTTTGTGTGATTTTGTGCTGTAAACCATTATTGTTTATTTTTAAACGTACAATAAAAATGGAGCAATATTTCTAATATTGTTAAATAAAACGTAAATTTACCATGAAGTTCTATTAATGAGATTGAAAGTTTGTATTTCCTGTTCGTTTTATGTAAACAACGGTCCGCCCCTGCATTAGAACAGAGCATCTTTTTGTATGTCTGTATCCGCTTGAGCTGTACTGTGTACTTGTAAACTCCCTCCTTCCCATCCAGCAACGTTGCCAAACGCCTAATATTGTAAACTTTAATAACTAGTAAAATATTGCAATTAGAAAAAAATTGTTAGGACATTTTTTCTTCCTTATAACATGAACAATCATCAGTTAAAATATTGGCACTTATACCCTTTACACCCTGTATAGATTAAGAAGCATACTAACAAATTTTAAAAGCTGTTTAGTTAGCATAATTATTTTTATTACTCCTCCCTTTTTTTCCTCCTTCATTTGAGGTAGGTGTAATAATGTTGCAGACTTCATTTCTTTGTCTGTGATTTCAAATTTTTCAACTGTTGTGGTCGAACATTAACGGTCACAAGAATTACGAAGCAGAAAACAAATAATAATATGGAATTAACAACGTACTTGACTGTATTTTTGTTTAGTATCAGTTAAGAATTTAATACTATTATTCAACATTTTTTAAATTAAATTTGTTACAAAATTTAAAAGTAACAGTTATCAATATTCAGTTTCAGTGACCTTTCTTTCTGTGGTCATCGTCGTCAGGGATGTGTTCTTGTTAAGTTATAATTGAGGGGTTCACAACCAGTGTGGACCAAGTCCATCTGGAGTAGTTCTGAAATATTGAGTCTTAAAATTCGTGGCTCACGCATAAGAAAAATCAGACGTTATTTTCTGAAAAACATGTAGGAAAATTTATTGGGAACAGAAATTAAAGTTTTCTCAGATTTTAGTGTAGAGTCTTTCCACCTCTCAATATTTCAAAGAAGTCGGCGTCAGTGTTTTTTTTATTCATTTTGTTATTTCCCTACATTTCTAAAGTTAACAGAATTCTCCCATTACGAAGCACTTATGGCACACGCTGTATAGCGTGCCGGATTATTTGTGTAGTGATAATTGTTATTGCCTTCCCCACCTTCGTCGGGTTTATTGTAGCTATTTAACGACGAAGTCAGGCAGAAACAATCACCAATTCGCGGCTCACGTGCAGTGATGTGCGAGCAAGAACCGTAATGGCTACTCTCTCCCCTTAATTGCATACCAGCTGTAAAACAGCGTGTGACGAGATAAAATGTAGTTTACTCGTCCGTGATAACGTTACAATTTGTGCAGCCTCAAGAGAACGGCGTGCTTTCGTTTCCAGTCAGTGAAGTTGGAAGCATGCTGAGTGATATAGAAAAACTGGGTAGACAATTTGAACTGGAGTTGGGTTCACCTTAGTTAACCTTAAATTAGAGAAGTTATCCTATACAATAAAACATTTAACCCTCCTACTACCAACGTTTTATACAATTTACTGTTACCAAAGGAAATAACACAGTTATATCAATCAAAATCGTATACCAATTTTGTTAATTTAATTTTTGGAATAGGGGGAAGTCTTCCAGCGCCGGCCAGCATACAGTACCGGTCAGTGTGTGTTTTTAAATACCGACAACAATTAGCAGGACGCGAAATGTAGTGGACGTTACTTCTAACAGTCAGTAATCACTGGTAAATAATTCAAACTTAAATCCACATTCATTTTTTAACAAAGTCCGTTGAAAGACTTTTCTGTTTGCTGTGGCGCGAATCGACTAAATCTAAATTGACTGACACCAAGGCAATTCGGTAAGTATCGTTATAAATCTTGTTTCATTCGATTCAGTCATGATTTATGAGTTACTTTTGTGCATGATCCATGTTGCATATCATAATGATGCTATAGAAAAAAATATATGTTTCGCTGCGTGTCAGCCAGTACCGGTCGCTTCTTGATCTTGCAGTACCGGTCATATTCTTCCATGTTAGTTATGTTCGTTTAATATTTTTATAGGACGTTTATGATTCCTCCAGTGATAAGTAGACCTTCCAAAGGAAAATGGCATCCAGATTCTATGAAACAGGCTGTAGAGAAAGTGTTAACAGGCCAACTTGCTAACCGCAAAGCTGCTGAAATATACAATAACCCCCAAAGTACGTTGATTGATTATATTTCTGCCGTAAAAAGAGGTAAGGAAATTACATTCACTCATGCACTTGGCCGTTTCAAATCCACGTTCAATGCCGAATTCGAAGATGTTCTATTGGATCATGTGAAAGATCTATCTGATAGATTATTACCACTGACAAGGAAAGACTTTTTGAATCTAGCTTTTCAACTTGCTGAGGCCTTAAAAATTCCTCATAAATTCAACCGTGACAAAAATACTGCTTGTAAGCAATTTTATTATGATTTCATGAAACGGCACCCGAATTTGTCTCTCCGTACTCCTGAATGACAAGCCTTAATAGATCAATTGGGTTTAACAAGCCACAAGTCAATCGATTCTTTAAGAGTCTTACAAATCTAATGGAAAAACATGTATTCACTCCTATAAAATTTATAACTGTGACGAAACTAGTGCCACTACTGTACAAAGACATATCTAGAAGAAAAAAATAATGAAAAGTTGAAGAGAGAAGTCAAGAGCCTAGTGCGTGGGAAACGCCCCCTATCAGGAAAATTCTTCCCAAAAAGCTCAAGAAAGAAACTAAGAAAAATGAAGAAAAGGAGGAAACTACATGTATTTTTTGCGGGGAATCTCATGACGAAGATTGGATCCAATGTTCTTCATGCCAAATGTGGGCTCATGAAGCCTGTGTCAGCATTCCTGAGACATCTGACACGTATGAATTTGATTCTTGTCAAAAGTAATATGTGACCGGTACTGCCTGCCAATTTTCTGATTGTATCGATTTTATGGACATTTAATTTGTTTATGTTTTGTATTAATATTAATTTCTGAATTTTTTTTTGTAATTACCATTGAGTTCAATAATATATGTACTTACATTATATCAAAAAAGTGTGTCAAAAAGTTGAATGGTTTCTTATTTATAACCCAAAAACCTTAAGGGGTCGGTACTGCAAGACTTCCCCCTATTTATAAATGTAAATACTCGTATATATTATTGACTATGGACTTAAGAAAGTGTAAAAATGTAAAGTAATTTTACACTTTTTTTAAATACAAGGTGTTTCAAAAGTCCCAACCCAATTTGTTGAAAACGTATATCAAAATTTATGATCTTCAAAATGGTGACACTCTGAGAAAACATATCTGTAAAGTTAAACTTTCATCACCTCCAGTTAAGGGCAAAATTCTTAATGCTATATAGTTTTTACAAGGTAGAAAACAAATTTACAAGCAATGAAAGTCACATTACTAAAAAATAAATTGGAAAATATTTAAGATATTTGTTGATATTTTAATATTCAAATGCCATTTACAGTATATAACAATGAACATTTCTAAGACTTTCGTTTTACAATAAAACAAAATCCTTAAAAAATCGTTAAAATTTTAATGATAAATGAATGTAAATACAAATCTAGTAAAATAAATTTTACTTCGGAATATACAGGGTGATTCACGAGGATTTACTTTCACTTATGGGGCTTATTTTCGAAGACATTCTGAGCAAAAAGTGTCATATAAACATTTGTCCTAATCTCAATATTTTCAAAGTTACACTAATTTGAAATTGTTAGTAAAATACTCTTTTTTTTTTTAATTTTAAGGATAAAACAATATTAAAAATAGAGAATGAACTATTCAGAAGTATCATTTCTTTAATTGGCTAGTGTTCTGAAGCAAAAAAGTGTTGTCAGTTGCTTTGTACAGATTTTGTTTTTCAATTTTTTAAAATAAAAATTGCATCATTCTTACGCACTTATCACAAAAATTGTTACAAATCATACGACTTTAGGAACTTGATTCTTTACAGTTTAATTGTGCATCCTAAAGTACAGTCTTAAAGAATTTACAAGAATGGCGTGATTTGTAACAATTGTTGTGATAAATGCGTAAGTAAGTGTAATTTTGTAGTTAAAAATTGAAAAAAAAAAAAAAAATTCTGTACGAAGCAACTATGGAATTCACAAACATTTTTAGCTTCAGAATACTAGCTAATTAAAGAAATGATACTTCTGAATAGCTTATTCTTAATCTGTAATATTGTTTTACCCTTAAAACTAAAGAATAATGGTATTTTACAAACAATTTCAAATTAGTGTAACTCTGAAAATATTGAGAATAGGACAAATGTTTATGACATTTTTCTCATCTATATGTTTTCTTCATCTCTCTCACCATTTAACTCATCTCTCCATTTTCCTCATCTCTTCCCATTTTTACATATCTCTCCAATTTCCTCATCTCTCTCTCCATTTTTCTCATCTTTCTCTCCATTTTCCTATTATTTCTCCATATTCTTCATCTCTTTCACCATTTTTCTCATCTCTACGTTTCCTTCATCTCTCTCACCATTTAACTCATCTCTCCATTTTTCTCACATTTTCCAATTTTTTACATCTCTCCCCAATTCCCTCATTTCTCTCTCCATTTTCCTCAGCTTTCTTTCCAGTTTTCCACAGCCCCATTTCCCTATTATTCATTTCTCCATTTTCTTCATCTCTTTCACCATTTTCCCATCTCTACGTTTTCATCTCTCGCACCATTTAACTCATCTCTCCATTTTTCTCATATTTTCCAATTTTTTACATCTCTCTCCAATTTCCTCATATCTCTCTCTCCCTCTCTCCATTTTCCTCAGCTTTCTTTCCAATTTTCCTCATCTCCATTTTCCTATTATTTATTTCTCCATTTTCTTGATCTCTTTCACCATTTTTTCATTTCTACTTTTTCTTCATCTCTCTCACCATTTAACTCATCTCTCCATTTTCCTCATTTTTTCCAGTTTTTTACATCTCTATCCAATTTCTTCATCTCTCTCTCTCTCCCTCTCTCCATTTTCCTCATCTCCTGTCTCCATTTTCCTATAATTTATTTCTCCATTTTCTTCATCTCTCTCCATTTTTCTCATCTTTGTAATTTTCCTAATCTCTTTTCCATTTTCTTGCTCTTCTCCCATCCGTTTTCCTTATAACATCTCTCTCCATTTTTCCATATCTCTATCAATTTTTCGTAAAGGCGATAGCTAGTAGTATTAACAGTAATGTGTGGTTTTGTTCGAAATTTTGTTTTAAAATCGTAGAAACTCTCACCATAAAATGGAGGAATCGTTTAGAAATGGCAGGTGGCACAGTACCTCACGACAGATGCGGCTTTTTCGACTCTTCATGTATTTGTACCCCATGGCTCGCACAACTCCGCCTGCTATTAATCTTGACAACTTCTTGCTCTGGTTGAGATGAAGACGGAGACGACTGGAATTCAATAGATCGTGGTCCACGCCCATCGGACTCCATCAACTGTGTCATCGATCCCGTCTCCAATAAAATAGGTTGGCTATGCGTGGAACACGGTTCGCGGAACACCTCAGGTTTGATTGTTTTTTTTTTTTTTAATTTAAAGAGAGATCCTCACAGGTGTTGGCACTGTGGAGAGATCATGGCCTCGGTTTTCAATCTCCTCAATAGCTTTTGTTTTTAGTAGGTTATTTTTCGACGCTTTATCAACATCTTAGGTTATTTAGCGTCTGAATGAGATGAAGGTGATGATGCCGGTGAAATGAGTCCGGGGTCCAGCACCGAAAGTTACCCAGCATTTGCTCATATTGTGTTGAGGGAAAACCCCGGAAAAACCTCAACCAGTTAACTTGCCCCGACCGGGAATCGTACCCGGGCCACCTGGTTTCGCGGCCAAACGCGCTGACCGTTACTCCACAGATGTGGATCCCCTCAATAGCAAAGAGCGTACTATTATTCTATGTTGTCTTAATTATAGTGCAAATAAAATGACAAAAGAGTTTCGCCAGAGATTTTAATCTACTACGCTGACTTAACAAAATCACTAAACTTGTGTCAAAAATTACGCGTGATATACAGGGTGTACCCTAAGTAATATCATTAATTTCAGGAGGTTGTTCTTTAAGATATTTAAAACAGAAAAGTGTAATAAATTTTGCTCGTTTTTACTTCGTTTTCGAGAAAAAAAAATATTTTGAATGAAATACTTCGTAGCGTATTTTGTGAAAACTATTGAATTAATTCCGAATATGCTCAGTCAATTTAAGAGAATACAGGGTTGTTTCCTATCTCTGATAACGAATTTGAATGACGTCATGTGCGTCAGGAATCACACCGACAGCTGAATTGCGGCGAGAGATGACAGACCAGTAGTGAGTGATTTCACAATCAGAGTGCACGGAGTATCACAGTAGCAATGCCCAAGAAAATCGAGCCTTTTTGGGAGGGGTACATAACGACCCTTTCCGATGCCAAGTAGAGTTACGTGGAAATCATAGTAGCCTGCAAAAAACGTGGTTTCGTTCTTTCCAAGAAAGGCATCTTGTGTGTATCTAATAAGACTGGCAAAGCTCGGATGGGATTAATTCCAGAGTAAAAGAAAGCAAGCAAATACACTCCCCACGTCACAAGTCGCCGCACCCCACGAGATGATGCAAATTAATTCCATTCGAGCTTTACCAATCTTATTAAGTACACAGAAGATGCCTTTCTTAGAAATAACGAAACCACGTTTATTGCAGGCTTCTTTTATTTTTACCTAACTATACTTGGTATCGGAAAGGGTCGTAATGTACCCCTCCCAAAAAGGCTCGATTTTCTTGGGAATTACTGCTGTGAGTCACCGTACACTCTGACTATGAGATCACTCACTACTGGTCTGTCACCTCGCGCCACAGTTCAGCTGTCACGTGACTCCTGACGCACATTATGTCATTTAAATTCGTTAACAGAGATAGGAAACAACGTTGTAGTGTTTTATGATAATAAATGATTCAAAGAATGTTAGTTTTGTCCTTTAAATGCAGAAATTTTGTATGAACAAATTTATTTTTCGTTCTAAAAATGAATGTTACATTTGTTCAGATCAAATTTGTACACAATTGAAGACGAAACTAAATTTGTTTCAATAATTTATTATCATAATATACTGCTCTCTTAAATTGACTGAGCATATTGGGAATTCAATCAATGGCTTTCCCAAAACACGTTATGATATGTTTCTTACAAAACTATTTTTACCTGGGAAAGGAAGCAAAAACGAGTAAAATTGTATCTACATTTTTGTTTGAAATTTCTCAAAGAATAACCCCTTGAAATTAATGACATGACTTACGATTCACTCTGTAGAAATTAAAAAAAAAAATAAATAACTTCTTTTACGAATAGAAATAATCAAATTTTGTATATTTGAGAACAAAATATACCCCATTATAATTATTACAAAGCGTGTAAAATTTATGAGAAACTACGTTTTTATTTAATAATAATAATAATAATAATAATAATAATAATAATAATAATAATAATGGCTTTATTTAACCTGGCAGAGTTAAGGCCGTAAGGCCTTCTCTTACACTCAACCAGGATTAAAACTTGCTTACACAGTTGAACATAAAACTGGATCGGAATTAAGTAATTACATACTGATACAATTTAGGTACATAATGAGATCAAGAGCGGTAGTTACATAAAAATTTACCTCATAAAATAAAGATAAACATAGTGGAATACATATTAATGTTGTTAGAATCAAATACGAATCACATAAAAACAGAAGCCGATAATTCAATAAAAAATGTACACAGTAAAAGTAAAAATAAACACATTAGTATACATATTAGTATTAGATTGCAATTAAGTAGGATTAAACCAGAAACCGACAGTTGAATAAAATGTACACAAAAAATAGATTAATAATAAAAAAACAACACAGTGGGATACATATTGGCGTTAAGTGATAAATAAACACGATTTAGATAATAAAAATAAGAAACAAAAAAAAAATAAATAAATACAGTGGAACACATTCCATTAAATATTTGCAACGCGTTAGGTCTGGCAACTCATCATAAGATAGTTTTCTAATTTACATTTAAAGGAAATTAAAGTTCGGCAGCCCTTGACTTCAGGCGGCAGAGAATTCCAGTGACGAGAAGTAGCAACAGTGAAAGATGAAGAATAAAGAGATGATGTGTGCAGTGGTATTTCTAGCGTGTTATCATATTGTGACCGAGTATTTAAGTTATGATACCGAGAAAGACTGTGGAATCGGACAGATAAGTAAGAGGGAGTAGAGGTGTGCAAAATTCGGTATAAGAGAGAAAGGGAATGTAACTTTCTCCTCTCATTTAACCTGAGCCACAATAATTTATCGAAAGAAGGCGAAATGTGAGCGTAGTAGCGGACATTACAAATGAAACGAACACACGCATTATGAACACGTTGCAGTTTCTGGGATAAATCCACCCTGAGATCACTGAATAAAGCGTCACAATAATCGAAATGAGGCATAATAAGAGTCTGTACCTGCTTTAATTTAGCTGGATAACATATAATCATATTTTTTTCTGAATTTCTTTACGACTAGTGGTATACAATGACTGACGGAATTGTGAGACACCCGGTATACTCTTACTTATCCGTGTTCTATATTTATAACAGCGTTGTCAGTGGAAACATAGGCGGAAAGTTAAATTGATGGAAGCTTTGTTTCGTTGATTGGACGCAGTAAAGCGGTAGTGGTGTAGCCTGGGGCAGAATGGAGAATCCTTAATAATTCCCTTTCTAAATAACTGTATAGAATTTCATATTGCAAAACTCCATAAAGCATTTCACGTAGCTGTCTGCTCCAGGTTGTTGCGTAGACATAACGAAACCAGATATTCTCATCTACACTCTCGTAAGGTAGAATAATTAAGCAAGACGCCTGACCTGAAGATCTGAGATCAGCGCTAAACTGGACTAAATTTGAGTAAAGTTATATCTTAATTGTCAGTTTTGTGTGTTTAAGTTAAGTTACCATGTTTGTTGTTGTGTAGTAAACTGTCCGAAGGTAGGTTGAACTACACAAGTCACACAATAAATCACTCATGAGGCAGCTAAGGCAGGAGATAATAGGATAAAGTGGCCAGTTCCTTTCCCCTTTCACTACATTTCGCTGACTAGTAACATACTCGTACTTACATACTTACTTACACACGTACTGGCTTTTAAGGAACCCGGAGGTTCATTGCCGCCCTCACATAAGCCCGCCATCGGTCCGTATCCTGAGCAAGATTAATCCATTCTCTATCATCATATCCCACCTCCCTCAAATCCATTTTAATATTATCTTCCCATCTACGTCTCGGTCTCCCTAAATATCTTTTTCCCTCCGGTCTCCCAACTAACACACTATATGCATTTCTGGATTCGACCATACGTGCTACATGCCTTGCCCATCTCAAACGTCTGGATTTAATGTTCCTAATTATGTCACGTGAAGAATAAAATGCGTGCAGTTCTGTGTTGTGTAACTTTCTCCATTCTCCTGTAACTTCATCCCTCTTAGCTCCAAATATTTTCCTAAGCACCTTATTCTCAAACACCCTTAATCTCTGTTCCTCTCTCAAAGTGAGAGTCCAAGTTTCGCAACCGTAAAGAACAACCGGTAATATAACTGTTTTATAAATTCTAACTTTCAGATTTTTCGACAGCAGACTGGATGATAAAAGCTTCTCAGCCGAATAATAACAGGCATTTCCCATATTTATTCTGTGTTTAATTTCCTCCCGAGTGTCATTTTTATTTGTTACTGTTGCTCCCAGATATTTGAACTTCTCCACCTCTTCAAAAGATAAATTTCCAATTTTTATATTTTCATTTCGTACAATATTCTGGTCACGAGACATAATCATATACTTTGTCTTTTCGGGATTTACTCCCAAACCTATCTATACTTGCTTCCAGTAAAATTTCCGTGTTTTCCCTAATCGTTTGAGGATTTTCTCCTAACAATTCACGTCATCCGCATAGACAAACAGGTGATCTAACCCGTTCAATTCCAAACCCTGTCTGTTATCCTGGACTTACCTAATGGCATAGCCTACTCTAGAGCATAGTTAAAAAGTAAAGGTGATAGTGCATCTGCTTTCTTTAGCCCGCAGTGAATTGGAAAAGCATCAGATAGAAACTGACCTATACGAACTCTGCTGTACGTTTCACTGAAATATTGCATAACTTACTCGTATTGCACTAAACAGACTTCAGATAAGTAGCCATGGAAGCATTAAAATGACATAAGAACATCGTTTCCTTGGAGAATAGAAATAAGAGGGAAATAGATTATTAAAATATCGGTAAAAATTCGTCTGATATCTCTACGAGATGTCAATGACACCATAGTAGAAGACTAATATTATGCTATGACAAATTTAAGATGACATTGTGTCAGTGAAGTGTAAAGGTTTTGTGTAAGTGAAACTTGTTTCTGTCAGTGAAGTTTTATAGTTTATTGTGGTAGTGCAAAGTATTTGAACAGCGAAATGTTTTTGAAGTGTTAGTGAAATCAGGATAGTATCAGTGAAAAGTGTCGCAGTTCCACTGCAGTGAGTGAGTTGACGGCGAAATGAGTGTAGTGCTGAGAGGTACTTGTGCAGGTATGAACATATCATACTCGTGGGTTTTAGTTCGAACGTAGGGTTAATATACAAATTAGATTTACTTTATTTGTTATTATTACTATTATTATTAATTGTATTTTTTATTAATTTTATGTATTATTAATTGTCATTATTGAGTGTAATTAGTTACCACTGCCACCGGGTATTTATCCATTTGCAGTGTGAATAAAATACATACATACTCCAAAATATGAATGGTACATTTTCAAAGGCGGCACAGTTTTTTAATTGCTCATTATACAACGTTTTATCAACTGCTATGATTGTCTAAAGTCTGAATGAGATGAAGGTCATAATGCCAGTGAAATGAGTCCAGGGTCCAGCACCGAAAGTTACCCAGCATTTGCTCATATTGGAATGAGGGAAAACCCGTAATAAATCATTTCGCTCTTGTAAATTCTTTAAGACTGTACATTACGATGCATAATTAAACTGTAAAGAATCAAGTTCCTAAAGTCGTATGATTTGTAACAATTTTTGTGATAAGTGCGTAAGAATGATGTCATTTTTAGTTAAAAATTGAAAAACAAAATCTGTACAAAGCAACTGACAACACATTTTAAGCTTCAGAACACTAACCAATTAAAGAAATGACACTTCTAAATAGTTCATTCTTTATTTGTAATATTTTTACCCTTAAAACTAAAGAAAAAAGATACCTATTTTACTAATAAGTTCAAACTAGTGTAACTCTGAAAATATTGAGATTAGGACAAATGTTTATATGGCATTTTTGCTCAGAATATCTTCAGAAATAATCTCAGTAAGTGACGGTAAATCCTACGTAGATGTTATTAACATATTTGACGACACATTTGTAGTTTTGATGATTAATTTACAGATTTGATAACTTATTTCACAGACTTGATGACTCGTTTACAGAATTATTGATTCATTTACAGATTTGATGATTCATTTACAGATTTGATGATTCGTTTACAGACTTGATGACTCATTTACAGTTTTGACGACTCATTTGCAGCTTTGATGATGCATTTACAGATTTAATACCTCTTTGCTAAAAGCGGTAACTCAATGGCAATGATATCGATGTAATAATGATTTCAAATTAACATTAATTGACGGCACAATAGGAAAGACGATACAAAAACAAAATGAAATGATGACACATTGTAGAAAGTGACACATTAACAATGGTAATGACAAATTAACAATGACGAAGGCTCGGTGTCGACGATGACGTCACATTCTAGGTGGTATTTTTTTTTCTGTAGTGCTTAGAGGAAATGTAAAGTGTAGCAGGGTCTTCGAGTTTGCCAGGAGTGTAGATTAAATATGTTTTTTAGCTATCCCTGAATAAATGAGATTGGATTAAAGTATTTCTGGCCATCCCTGAGCCTTCCAGAGTGGATTAATGGTTTTTCGTCTGCTAAATGACAAGTACAAACACCTTCGACGCCATCTGTGAGGTGAGAACTGAACTTTATGATGGATTTCACGGAGATGCTATATCCCTGGCTTCAGCGAGAGGACGAGACCTCTTGCGTGTGGAGCGCGAGGCAGTGTGGCCGGGGTACGGGCAAAACAGGCTTAAGCCGCAGTTTCGAGTACTTTGCTGTAGCTGAATAGGTCAGCCTCTACAATCGTATGAACAGACGGCACACTTTAAAAAAATGTAAGACAGTATGCATTTGTCAGTCGTGAAAGCTTCTTTACAAATTTATGCCGCCACGGTGGTCTAGTGGCTAGAGTGTTGGGTTTATAATTCTGTGGACCTGGTTTGATCCCGATTTATAACTTTTGTTGGGCAAGTCCATGGTCCAGGTAATACAGGGGTTTTCTTCGGGAGATCCAGTTCCCTGTGACAACCAAAAAATCTCACCTCACCTCACCTCACCTCACCTCACCTCACCTCACCTCACCTCACCTCACAATTGTTGAATCCAATTACTTTCTTATACAGGGATATCATTTTATTTTTTACTAACATTTTAAATATTAACCTGGCTATACCTTTGGATCAACGATTGACAACCGGAAACACCGTTTGCTACCCCCTTCCACAACTGGAGTTCGATGATACTGGCGTAATATACAGGGACATCATTTTATTTTTACTAACATTTTTAATATTAACCTGTCTATACCTTTAAAGAACCGGAAACACCGCTTGCTCCCCCCTCCAAGACTGGAGTTCGATGATACTGGCGTAAAACACAAATCACTCTACTAGGTATAGGATGGAAGAAAAGTAGTTCATCCATTTACGTAAACTAGGAAATATCGCGATTTTGAGTTTGATAATTTTCATTAGGTTTTTCTTTAATCAAAGTACAGTACTGTATTAAGAATAAGTGTTTTTACTCACGAAGTGAGTTATCCATGCGAACGTATTCATTATGCAATGTATGTTATACTGTCTACAGCACATTAGCGTACAATATAGAGAAAGAAGTTAAATTGAAAAATAATTATAATATGAATATTTAAACACAATTTTGAAAATGGTGGCCGTTCATTTCGATACAGGCTTCAGTTCTTTTGTGCACATTATCGCACTATAGACTATTGCATCTAATTCCAATTGCCAGTTTCGTCCTTCGTACTAGTAACTCATGTTGAAATAATTCTGTACCTACTCTACGTACTGTGAATTCAATCTTTACTTCTGCCCGAACCGAAAATATAAAATTACTCAGACATGCTATCTACTGTCCGTCCAAGTGGTTATGCCGCAGGATTGTAGAAAGGGAGGAAATCACGTGACAGTTAATTACTTAACGAGGCCCTTTTATTTAAGTTAAATTAAACAGCTGTATAATATTACGTAAACGTCCAATTCCTAAGAGAAATTAATGTTTTCAGAAAAGAGCTAAGACAGCCCAGCTTTTACAGAGGGGCGAGCAGAAGCAGGTGGGGGAAATCGGGATGCGACGTAGGCAAACGGACAGTACCTGTGCGAAAATATGATTCAATATTGAAAGCTCTTTCGTCACTGGAAAACGCGAACATATTTCTGGAACGTACTTACTCAGTACCTCAGTACTGCTTACTATCTGCGGTCTTGGTTCTGTGTGGAGTTGGAACTTCCTTAGTAGAAGGGGTGGGAATGAAGTACATTCAAAAACTCAGTACAATAAAAATTGAAGTAAAAATAAAATGATGTCTCTGTACAAACATATCACTTTACTAGGTATAGGAGGGAAGAAAAGTAGTTCATCCATTTACGTAAACTAGGAAATATCACGCTTTTGAGTTTGATAATTTTCATTAGGTTTTTGTTTAATCAAAATACAGTACAGTATTAACAATGAATGTTTTTACTCACGAACTGAGCTGTCCATGCGGACGTATTCATTATGCAGTGTATATTATACTGTCTACAGCACATTACCGTACACTATAGAGAATGAAGTTAAATTGAAAGATAATCATACTATGGATATTTAGACACATTTGTCAAAATGGTGGCCGTTCATTTCGATACAGGCTTCAGTTCTAATGTGTAATTCCAATTACCAGTTTCGTCCTTCGTAGTAGTAACTCATGTTGAAATAATTCTGTACCTACTCTGTAAAGAGTACCTTACATACTGTAAATTCAATCTTCACTTCTGCCCGACCCGCACAGATAAAATTACTCAGACATGCTATCTACTGTCCGTCCAAGTGGTTATGTCGCAGAGTCGTAGAAAGGAGGGAAATCATGTGACGGTTAATTACTTAACGAGGCACTTAAATTTTAAACAGTTGTATAATATTACGTAGACGTCCAATTCCTAACAGAAATTAATGTTCTCAGAAAAGAGCTAAGACAGCCCAGCCACTAGCCTTTACAGAGAGGCGAATAGAAGCAGTTGGGGAAAACCGGAATGCGACGTAGGCAAATGGACGACAGTACCTGTGCGAAAATATGATTCAATATTGAAAGCTCTTTCGTCACTGGAAAATGCGAACGTATTTTTGGAACGTACTGTTTACTATGACCGTAAGGCTACTATGACTGTATATGCGGTCTTGGATTTGTGTGGAGGACGGTTGAACTTCATTAGTAGAAGGGGTGGGAGTGAAGTACATTCAAAAACTCAGGTACAATAAAAATTGAAGTAAAAATAAAATTATGTTCCTGTATAAATTGTATGGGGTTGTTAAGATACGAAGCAATAACTATACCGAAATTTTATTTTAGGAAACTTTTAATTAAGCTCCAGTACACTCATTAACAATAGAGATGCAATTAAATAATTTACGAGTATAATGAAAGGCCACCAACCTTACTTCGTGGTTAGTATTGTGAACATTGTTAAATTCCCAGAATTGCTTCAGAACTAGAGACGTAACCGATTGAATACCAAAATAGTAGTGTATGAATATATATTACATTGTCCACATTCATGCTACAAATGGGCTAGCATCGACACAACTTTGAATCCAATACGTAGTCTGCATAAAGTATTCAATCAAAGGGTTTCCAGTTAGCAGTAAAGTGTTCTGTGAAATCCTTGCTAAAGACTTTATGTGGAAAGCTACTAATTGTTTCAGGATCCATGCAATCCTGGCTTTTAAAGTTGGACAAGGTTAAAATTAATCTCTGTATCCTTGACTACGAGAAACAAATGAGCGTGTCGAAGACTCTGACATCAGCTAATTTGCTGTAATTCAAAAATAATTGAACGTTACATTATAGCTCTAGAGTTTTGTCCTTTCAACAGCATTAAATCGTCTTCAGTGGTAGCTATTGTAGCCATTGCACCCGACGCTCGCGGATTCGAACCCTGTCGAGCTGCAGAGGATGATGAATTTTGAAGGGCGATAAAATCATTGACTAGTAAGGATTGCAACGTTCACTTCTCACCTCTATATCCCTTCCGACTAACATCTAAGGCCATACTACACTGTATGTCATGTTTCTCATGGTGCTCTGTGATTTCCCCCCCTTTTTGTGGTATATACAGGGTGTTTAAAAATACAGGGCATAATTTCAGGTGTGTATTTCCCACATGTAGACAATCAAAATAGTTCATTACAACATGTGTCCGGAAATGCTTTATTTCCGAGCTATGGCCTTCAAAACATTGAAATTCACCGGAACGTTTTTCTTTCCGCAGGTCGTTGGCGTCAAAGGAGACATTAAGAGGGCACTCTGACAGTTCATTCCGAGGCGAAGGTTACATTCAGTGTTGTGTAGGCGTTAGACTGTGCGACATGTATTCAAATCAAGAGCTGGCAGAGATACACTTCGTGTACGGTAAGGCGGACGGCAATGCTGCGCTGGCTCGTCGTTTGTACCAGGAGAGGTACCTACAGCGACAATGTCCAGATCGGAAGACATTTGTACGTCTCCATTACCGTCTGTGCGAGTATGGAAAATTTAACTCTCCTGGTTTGGGAAGGGGACGACCAAGATCTGCAACTCCAGAAGTACAGGAGGAGATTCTGGAGGCTGTGAACATGACTCCTTCTATCAGCACACGAAGGGTAGCGTTGCAAGTAAATGTTCCTCATACGACTGTCTGGAGACTGTTGAAAGTGTATCAATTGTATCCTTATCATTTGCAACGTGTACAGGCCCTGTCACCAGCAGATTACCCTGCACGAGTTAGGTTCTGTCAGTGGTTCTTGCAGCAGTGGGGTGTAAATCCGAACTTTCCTGCCTTAGTATTATTTACAGATGAAGCACAGTTCACACGAGAAGGCATAACAAATTTCCACAATCAGCATGTATGGGCTTATGGGCAACTGTTCCATCTCATCACCAGGTGCGGTTCTCTCTCAACATGTGGGCCGGTATCATTGGTGATCGATTAGTTGGACCCCATGCACTTGTAAACAGACTTACGGGGCACGCGTACACAAACTTCCTGGAAAACACCATACCTCATGTTTTAGAAGACACTCTACTGATCAATCGTCAACACATTCACTTCTTGCAAGATGGCGCTCCGCACACTTCAGTCGTACGGCTCACCGGTACTTGTAACGAAGGTTTCCTGATCGATGGATAGGTAGAGGTGGCCCAATTGCTTGGCCTCCACGCTCACCTGATCTGAACCCTCTCGATTTCTACTTGTGGGGCTATTTAAAATCATTGGTTTATTCGTCTCCGGTGCCTGATTTGGAATCCCTTTAGAATCGAATTGTGGCATGTTCTGAGGACATACGCAATACTCCTGGAATTTGGGATCGTGTTCGCAGGTCAATGAGACATCGATGTGAGGTCTGTATTCAAGAGGAGGTGGACATTTTGAACATCTTCTGTAATGACCACGACCTGCGGAAAGAAAAACGTTCCGGTGAATTTCAATGTTGTGAAGGCCATAACTCGGAAATGAAGCATTTCCGGACACATGTTGTAATGAATTATTCTGATTGTCTACATGTGGGAAATACATACCTGAAATTATGCCCCGTATTTTTGAAACACCCTGTATTATACGTCTAATTTCGGCTCAACTCTTTTTTCCTCCTCACTACATATGGGCTGGCAATTTCCTCCTGTTGTACCTGTATTTCCCATATTCTTATGTTCTCCATATTCTCCTTGAATTCTCCTTGTTATTATATTCCCCTTGTTCCCTTTCACTTCCCCTTATTCTCCTTGTATATCCTTTGTTCTCTTTGTATTGTCATTGTTCCCTTTGTATTTCCATTTTTTCTCTGTATTCCCTTTGTTCGCTTTGTATTCTCCTTGTTCTCTATGTATTCCCCTTCTTCTCTATGTAACCCCCATGTTTTCTATGTATTCCACTTGTTCTCCATGTATGTCTCTTTTTCTTAATGTACTCCACTTGTCCTCAATGCATTCCCCTTGCTCTTTACCTCTTCTCCTTTTTCTCTTTCCATTCTCCTTATTCTCTTTGTTCTTCTTATTCTCTTTCTATTCCCCTTGTTCTTCTTTTCCCTGCTTTTTCTGTTACCCTTGTTCTCTATTTCCCTTGTTCTCTTTCTATTCCCCTTGTTCTCTTTCTGTTCCGATAGTTCTCTTTCTATTCTCCTAGTTCTTTTAATCCCTTATACTCTTTCTATTCCCCTTGTTCTCTTTCTATTCTCATAGTTCTTTTAATCCCTTATACTCTTTCTATTTCCCTTGTTCTCTTTCTATTCCCCTTGTTCTCTTTCTATTCCCCTTGTTCTCTTTCTATTCCCCTTATTCTCTTTCTGTTCCGATAGTTCTCTTTCTATTCCCCTAGTTCTTTTAATCCCTTGTTCTCTTTCTATTCTCCTAGTGCTGTTTCTATTCCCATTGTTCTTCTTGTATTCCCTTTGTTCTCTATGTATTCCCTTTATTTATGTAATTTTACTTATTCTCCATGTATTTCCGATGTTCTCTTTCTATTCCCTTTGTTATCCTTGCATTATCTTTTTTCCTTGTTCTGCTTGTATTCCTCTTGTTATCCTTGTATTTTCTATGTTATCTCAGTATTTCCACTCTTCGCTTCCTATTTCCTTTGTTGTCATTGCATTTACCTCGTTGTAATCACCGTGTTCTCCTTATATTGCCCTTGTTTTCCGTGTATTCTACTTGTTCTCCTTGTATTGCATTCTTAGTCATTGGTTTTCCCTTATTGCCATTGTTTTCCCCATATTCTGCTTGTCTTCCCCACGTTCTCCTTGTATTCATCTTGTTCTCCCGGCGTTCTCTTTGAAAATCCTCTTGTTATGCATTTCTGGACAGGTGAACCCACCCTCGAGTATTTTTACGTAACAATATACAACATTGTAAGGCCATGTATATCTGTCGATTTCTCCTTAATATGACTTCGCTTACCTAAAGTTCCCCATCTCAGAATGTTCACCAGAGCATTCTCTATTTCCTGTTTACTTTTTGCACGTTTTCACTGAATCATCCTGTATAGACGGATAGTAAATGGTGCGATTGGAAAGTCTGTTTGTGTCGAAAATGTGGAAACTTGTATTAACCGCTAAGATTTTATTTTCTGTTGCAGCATAATACAGTACTTTCTCTCTAAATTTCACAGTAATGACAAAGTAAACATTCTTTTTTCTTTCCCTCCTCATATTTTGAGTATCACGTGTTAAAATAGTGTTTCTTTTGTTTCAGGTGAGCGGAACAACAAAGTGTTCCACGAAGTGTGTCCAGTATATTAGTAAGTACAGATTTCTATTGTGAACTTCAAAACAAGAGACGTAACAGATTGAATATGAGAATAACGTGAACCCTGACTATAAAATCGAGCATCTGTAGCAAATGTGGCAGCCAACATCAAGACGTTTCACGCTGAATTCATGGTATTAATAAAAGCATTTACTCAAACGAATTTTAGATGGAGTATGACCCATGAAATCTTTGTTATAAACAGTACACAAGAATAAGATTGTTCTAACCATGAAGGTTTCTGAAATAGGACGTAATTGTCACTATAGTTACCATGGTATCCCTAACGATTAGGAACAAATGAATGTGATTCCTATTTTTATTGAACACTAGCCGTACCCGTGCGCTCCGCTGCACCCGTTAGAAATAAATATAAAGTAATTACATAATTAAAATAGGACATTTGATCCAGGGAACATTCGTGTTTGATAGAAGGATATATCGTTGAATATGTTACTTAATTTAAATTGTATTTAAAATATTAAATTCGATTATTTTGAACCAGAGACCACTCATTTAGTGCAATGACAATTCCTTTAACATGTTTATTAATTGTTATTACCAATTATTTTTGGAAAAGCGAAAATTAACAGAAAAATGTTGGCTACAGATTTATTATTATGTTTATATTATATTATATTATGAAAAAGTGTGTTGATAACGGATGTACTCGAATTAGATAGTTTTTAATTTGTTGTGGGAGCTCTTGAATCTCAGGAGGAACAGCTTTTACAACAGCGCAACATAATCTGCTTGGCTCATTACCCAATTTTTTTGCATTGCATTTATTGCATATATATTTTATGTATTTTAACACGATTCAATTGAGCATAGTTAAAATTTGAATTATAAAATAATGAATTGCTAAGCTAACGTACTATTACTGCATACTAAATCAATACACTCTCGTTGTTCGTTAATTCTCTGAGATAAAAATGAATATGTTCATAAACATTATTTTAAGAAATACAGGAAATGAATATACAGAATAACCTATCAAGCTTTCTGTGCATAAGAAGCTATTTTAATCTTACCTGTCCTCAATTCACTCGCAAGTTACTGTAATAACATTATAGCATTATGTCCATCCAGAGAAACTACACTTTCCAATGATGAAATAATAATTAATTACACAAATCGGTTAATTTAGCTTCCGATATTACTTCATACAAACACAGACACATTGTCTGTAGGCTATGTTTCATAGTTTTCGATTGTTGTGTCAAAGACCCCTTATAGACGAAGTCATTTGTTTTTTATTTCAATGCACCGCCTTAGATGGCAGTTATTTTAATTTTAAAACTCATTTATCTCGTTAAATTTCAGTCCTATCAAAATTTTTCAAAGAATAAAACTTATCAGAAATCATTTTTAAAGAAACGTTTGTTATGTAATATGTTTCACAAAAATCAATAATAAGCGAGATATTTCGATTTATTTAATTCAGGCCCCCTTATAACCCCCCCCTTTTAAATAACGTATTTTGAATGTCTAAATTACAACGAACTTAATTTATATTCCAATTTTCATCGAAATCCGTTCAGCCAATATCGCGTGAAAAGGTAACAAACATTCAGACAGACAGACAGACAGACAGACAGACAGACAGACAAAAATAAAAAAGCGATTTTCGGTTTCAGGATGGTTAATTATACATGTTAACACCAATTATTTTTAGAAAATCGGAAATTACCAGAAAAATTTTGGCTACGGATTTATTATTAGTATAGTTTGCACTGAATTGATGCACTATTTTTGTCAACAGTAATCCCACTAGAGGTTTTCATTTATCTATAAAAATTCAAAACTCGAGTGGGATTTAATTGACTATTACACGATTAGAAGAATGTATATGAAGATTAGAAGTAACGAAGTACACCAATACAATAAAATATTAATTGACTTACGAAAATACAACTGTCTTCAAATGTATTATTGTACCATCTCTAAATTACAAATATTACGCTAGATAGCAGTAGTGTGTCATGTTTAGCTGTTTTCTTGTTATCAGTTGTGCCAACTATGGA
This sequence comes from Periplaneta americana, assembly GCF_040183065.1. NCBI lineage: Eukaryota > Metazoa > Arthropoda > Insecta > Blattodea > Blattidae > Periplaneta > Periplaneta americana. The sequence continues at coordinate 13,271,944 of NC_091122.1, read as the reverse complement.
ATCTTCATTGAACTCTGTGGACGGTTACTAGTCAAAAAGGCTTTGTTGATTCAGTTTCATTTTTATTAAAACATTTGCATTGCACTTCAATCATCCGGATCCCAGTAATCAACGTCACTTGACAGATGATTTTCAATAAATCTTAGTATTAAACAATCTCTGATACGTGACTATCCATAATATCATATAGCAGAAGCTGTAACATAACCTAAATAATATAAACAAGTGTTACAAAAGTTGTAATTAGAGATGATGAAATAAACAAGAAAAGTTTTAATTAACGTTGTTGAAATAAAAAATAAACATGAATAATTTTAAAAGGAACAATTATTGAAAGTACAATTTTTCATATTTGAATGTTTTGGTGGTTGGTGGTTCAGTTGATGTTATATTAGATGTGTGCGTAAAAGAAGTGAACTCGTTGATGTACATGGTGTATCCCTCAACTTATTCAAGATTTCCGAAAGGTGCTCTTCATTTATTTGTAAATAGGGTTTCAGGAGAGATGCATAGCTATGATCAGTGATCTTTATTATTTCTTGTTCTTGAATGCCAATGCGAGTCATATTTGAAAGTGCTGTGCATCGACTGGAGTGGATTTTCTTTTCTTTGACGTCCAGACCAGTGCAGTTTGAAATGTTGGCAAACGAAACAAATGCTAGGGTAGTGATAAAAATAAACAAATGCTAGGGACGCGATAAAATTGTGCGATAAGCAGCCATGATTGGTTAAAAGACGTCCTTTCGTAATGTTTTATTGGTCAAAAGTAGTGTGAAGTAGTAAAAGTGTAATAGTCATTGTAAATTTTATCGCGTGTTTTTCTAGGTACAGGACTTAGGGATTTACTGTTACCTTAAGAAATCGAGTTTAATTCCTACAGATTGTAATATAATCCAGTATAATGACCTAATCTAATACGGAGTCCCATGTAGTGAAATTTAAACCAGTTTAATATTAGTCTGACCGAGTCAATCCGCCTGCATTTATGAAATATTATACAGAGTGATTCGGACCACAAGTAACTCATTTATTTCGGAAACAAGTGCATTAAAATTTTCGAGAAAAAATATTTATAAACAAAGCTCGGAACTTGGGGACTTGTGTCTTTGCACGTGACTAAGCGACCGGACTTCAATGTCAACATACTGCCGCTTCCAGCACGGAGGTACTGTCAGGTCTGCCGTAAAAGTGGATTCTGGCTCCGACAACATATTGATAATATTATGGTAGGTTGAAACACGTAATTTCATAGCATATATATATATATATATATATATATATATATATATATAATAAAAATAGACATGAAAAATATATCAAATTTACACGTAATTTCATAGCATATATATAATAAAAATAAAAGAAATATATCAAATTTACACGTAATTTCATAGCATATATATAATAAAAATAAACATGAAAAATATATCAAATTTACACGTAATTTCATAGCAATAAATAATAATAAAAATAAACATGAAAAATATATCAAATTTACACGTAATTTCATAGCATATATATAATAAAAATAAACATGAAAAATATATCAAATTTACACGTAATTTCATAGCATATATATAATAAAAATAAACATGAAAAATATATCAAATTTACACGTAATTTCATAGCATATATATAATAAAAATAAACATGAAAAATATATCAAATTTGCTGTTCTGCTGTGTACATTTTATTATAGTGCATGACTACCTACATTCGAAGATTTTTCGGTATTAGACTTAAAATACTGAATTTTTTCACTGTTACTGTTTTCTGTTCGATTTTTAGCAGTTGCTGATCTCATATCTGAGAAATAGTTTTCAATTATTGTGTCACTACTAGGGCAGGTCCCTCTACGTCTCGATCCATGGCTATGAACAGATTTTTCTCCAATTTTGAGGGACTGCAATGCCTTTCAATGAATTCCGTTTCCAGCCTCTAGTTTGTGTGTGGGACAACTTACAAAATATAAACTCTCCATTCGAAAAAAATAATATATCTCCTCCGAATTCTCCACGAAATTCTGTATCTTAAATTTAAAACAAAATGTATTTTCAAACTTCTATAATACCCATTCGAAATAACACGTATTTTCTATTTCCTCAAACAGACCGTTTACCTTTAATTCTCTGAATGTCATTGGGTTCGACACGACACAGTTTCTTCGTCCGTCTTCCTGTCATTAGTTGTGGCCACTTTCTTAGTACACACGACTGTCCCTGAGCACTTGCAGCGTGAGCTTTGTGTACGTTGTACCTGTAACCTTACTCATGCACACGACACAAGTCCCCAAGTTCCGAGCTTTGTTTGTAACTAAACCACATGTGAACTTTCACTTGAGCTTGATTTCATTAATCACTCTAACAGGAAGTAGGGTCAGTGGCGTACCTGACAATTAATTCTATTTTTGGGGACGATTAGAAAACATTGTTTATGAAGATTGTCCCACAATAAGAGGTGACATTCATTCATTCATTCATTCATTCATTCATTCATTCATTCATTCATTCATTCATTCATTCATTCATTCATTCATTCATTCATTTATTTTATCCCATAGATCTTACATGAGCAATGAAGCTTTAAGATGTGGAACATGTCAACATTTTACAATATTACAATTACAATTTTTACAAATTTTTATAGTTTTACAATTTAGTAATTTTCTACAATTTTTACAATTTTGTACAATTTTTTACATTTTTTTACATTTTTTTTACATTTTTTTACATTTTGGCGAGATGTAGTGAGATGAGATGAGGTCCGAGGATTCGCCAAAATATTACCCGGCATTTGCCTTTTCGGTGGGGGAAACCTCGGAAAAACCCAACCAGGTAATCAAATCAAAGGGGGTAATCAAATCAAAGGGGTTGATGTCAAGGACTCGCCATAGACCATCCGGCTTCAGTCCCACGGCTGGGGAAAACCTTCGAAGAAACCAAAGTCCAAAGGGGGGTCCAACCCAAGCCCGAACGCAGCTCCGGATCAGCAGCCCAGCGAGTCTGTCGACTGACCAACATCGATGGCTCTACTAAAAGTATACAATACATAGCCAATCAGATTATTAAATTTACAAACGCAAACGATCATTCATAAGTTGAGCTATATTATAATACAAAACAATTTAATTAAATTTAAGGCATAAACAATTCAACCAGTTGTGATATACAGAAATTGATAATACATATCATGCAAACTATTTCAAATTACAAACACAAACAATTTATCAATAGAGCTATATAGATTACTATTCAATTTAAAGCATATACAATTCATCGGCCAAAACTATACAAATATATACAATACAAAGTAGCATACTTTCATTAAGCTATACAATTTTGTGCAATTAATATCAAGCAGATTAATTCAATTTATAATCATAAACAATTCATCAGTTGAGCTATACATATTACCATTCAATTTACAGTAGGTCTGTATACAATTCATCAGTAGAGCTACACTGACTAGTAATCATTTAAGAACATATACAATTCATCAGCCAAACTATACAAACATATACAATCAAATTAGTTCAATTTACAAACTTATTTTCGTTAAGCTATACAATTCATATGAAGTAGATTAATTCAATTTATAAGCTTAAACAATTCATCAGTTGACCTATACAGTATACTATTCAATTTACAGTACATACAATTCATCAGTTATGCTAAACAAAAAATACAATACATAGTAAACAGATTAAGTCAATATAAAAACATATTTTAGTTGAGCTATATAAAATTGTACATGTCATTTAAGTAGAATAATTCAATTCACAAGCATAAACAATTCATCAATTGTGTAGAAGGTATGAGTATGTAGAAATTTGGTTAATTCTTTTCTGAACCTTTTCTCGTTGTTCTTCAAATCTTTAAGATAATTAGGCAGTGCATTGAAGACTGTTATACATGAATAGCGAACTCCTTTTTTAAAACAGCTTAGACTAACAGAGGGTAGATGAAGATCTGATTTATGTCTTGTATTAAAATGATGAATGTCTTCATTAGTACTGAATTTATCTTGGTTCTTAATATACAGCATCATTAGGGAAAGAATGTATTCACAAGGTAAAGTCAAGATTTCTAAGTTTCGGAAAATATTTTTACATGAGGTCCTTTTATGCACACCGGCCATTATTCTTATAGCTTTCTTTTGTAAAACAAAAACGTGTTTAGCTTCAGACGAGTTACCCCAGAGTATTAATCCATATTTCATTACAGAGTGAAAATATGCAAAGTATGACATTTTAAGTAAGTTTATATCACCAATAGTAGATAAGGATCTTAATGCATAACAGGCAGAGCTCAATTTACGAGTAATACATTCTATATGCGTTTTCCAGTTCAAGTGATTATCCAATTCTAAACCAAGAAACTTTGTGCTTATAGATTCTTTGAGATGAGTTCCATTTAATCGAATACTGTAGGAAACCTGAGCACTATTGTGTGTACTAAATTTGACTGCACTGGTTTTATCAACATTAAGTGCTAGTTTATTTGCATGGAACCATTCATTCATTAGATTCAGCACTGTATTAGAAGTGTTTATAAAATGATCGTATTGTTTGCTTGAAATAATTACACTGGTATCATCTGCAAATAAAATTACATGGGATGAATTGTTTATGGTCAAGGCTAAATCATTAATATAAACTAGAAACAACAATGGACCTAAAATTGACCCCTGCGGAACACCATGTTTAATATTTCTAAATTCTGAATAAGTAACTTTATGACTATTTGGTACATTTATTTCTACTTTTTGTTTTCTATTAAAACAGCTAATCCGGGAAATCTGCCAGTCACTTGACCACGCCGAATTTAGGAGTCACTGACAGTGTTAGAAGAAGAGTACAGGTGTGTGGTGCTCATAACGGCAGAAAGTTTGAACATTTATAAAAATTAATGGAATTGTCCAGCCTTTCAGTAAAATGTCGACATTCAATTCAATTCAATTCAATTTATTTGGACATTAGACATACAGTTTTAGGCTTCGTCAGAATACATTGAAAAACACATAAATACATTTAAAAAACACTAATAAAAGAAACTGTAAAATTTAAATAATACAATGAAAATATGAAAATTACTTATTTATTTATTTATTTATTTATTTATTTAATTTATTTTATTTATTTATTTATTTATTTAATTGTTTGTTTATTTATTTATTTATTTATTTATTTATTTATTTCAATTTAAATAGGCTAGAAAGAATAAAGAAGAATATAATTACAAAACAAACAAGAGAAATAGAAACAAAATAATACAAGCAATATAAAAAGAAGATACAGTAGTATTAACAAAATTTGAGACCGAATGAGCAGCGCTCGTGCTCGGTCGCAGTTCAGATATAATATTAAAATAAAAATAATAATAATAATAATAATAATAATAATAATACAGTAAGTAATTTGAAACTTTTGAATTAAAGAAAACTAACTAAATTGCAATTAAACTTATTTATTAAAATACAATTTCATACAAATTTGTGTTGAAAAATTCAGCAACAGAATAAAAAGGATTATTTAATAACCAGTTGTTTTTATTGGGTTATTTTACGACGCTGTATCAACATCTTAGGTTATTTAGCTTCTGAATGAAATGAAGGTGATAATGCCGGTGAAATGAGTCCGGGGTCCAGCACCGAAAGTTACCCAGCATTTGCTCGTATTGGGTTGAGGGAAAACCCCGGAAAAAACCTGAACCAGGTAACTTGCCCCGACCGGGATTCAAACCCGGCCACCTGGTTTCAAGGCCAGACGCGCTGACAGTTACTCCACAGGTGTGGACAATATAATAATCAGTTGTAAAATCTACAGAGGTGTGAAAATTATTAGAATAATCTTAATTTTAAAGGTTTTTTAATAGTTCCTTCACAAATATTCATTGAATTGATGAATATTGGTATATAATATTACTATACTGATGTAGGATATATTTACTACCAACAATTCCGGAAAGCATTGTTGTACATTGGTATTTTTCTTATTTTCACAATTGTTATGGGAATTCAGAAATTATTATATTATGTTGGCGGAATTGGAAACATCAAAAATTAATTAAGAAATGCTTTAAACAAATTGTTTTTGCGTTTACATTGTTGTGAAGGTTCAAATGAACGTATACATCTGTTTTGTGCATATAATTTTTTATATTTCCAATTCCGCCAACATAATATAATAATTTCTGAATTCCCATAACAATTGTAAAATAACAAAAATACCAATGTACAACAATGCTTTCCAGCATTCTTAGCAGTAAATATATCCTACATCAGTTTAGTAATATATACCAATATTCATCAATTCAATTAATATTTGTGAAGGAACTATTAAAGAACCTTTAAAATTAAGATTATTCTAATAATTTTCACACCTCTGTAGTTTTAAGCTATTGATTGGTAATTTATAATATTGACTGGGGAGCTTATTATATAATTTCATCCCCATAATTAAAAAGTTTGTGTTGCTCTTATGTAATCTACAATATGGAATATTAATTTGTTCACTATTTCTAATTTCATGATCATGTATATCGGCTACTAATGAGTAATTGTCAATATTTTGTCGAGTGTAAAGTACTAGATCATATATATACAAATTTATGATTGTTAAAATCCGTGATTATATTGTTTACATTTTCGTCATGTAACATTTCTCAATATTGATGGCATTATCTTTATGTACGTTTTCTCATTGAAAGAGTAGGAATCGGTAAGAACGTTTCCTATGAAATTTGTTTGTTTTGAAGAGTTCTATCAAATGGTACCTTATTTTAATCGGATACCCATATGAAATTTTGAAGTGATACGCCACTGATTCTACTTCCTGTTAGAGCTGATTGATGAAATTAAGCTCGAGTGAAAGTTCACACGTGGTTTAGTTATAAATATTTTTTCTTGAAAATTTTAATGCATTTGTTTCCGAAATAAATGAGTTAGGCTACGTGTGGTCCGAATCACCCATTACCTTTTCGTACGTTTTCTCATTGAAAGAATAGGAATTAATAAAAACGTTTCCTATGAAAGCTGTTTTTTTTTAGTTCTATCAAATGGTATCTTATTTGACCCAGACTCTCATTTGAAATTTCAAAGTGATACGCCACTGACCCTACTTCCTGTTAGAGCTGATTGATGAAATAAAGCTCGAGTGAAAGTTCACATGTGGTTTAGTAATAAATGCAGGCACATCATTTTATTTTTACTTCAATTTTTATTGTACCTGAGTTTTTGAATGTACTTCACTCCCACCCCCTCTACTAATGAAATTCAACCGTCCTCCACACAGATCCAAGACAGTCATAGTAGCCTTACGGTCATAGTAAACAGTACGTTCCAAAAATATGTTCGCTTTTTCTAGTGACGAAAGAGCTTTCAATATTGAATCATTTTCGCACAGGTACTGTCGTCCATTTCCCTACGTCGTATCCCGGTTTCCCCCACCTGCTTTTATTCGCCAGCCAGTGATTGGGCTGTCTTAGCTCTTTTCTGAGAAAATTAATTTCTGTTAGGAATTGGACGTCTACGTAATATTATACAACTGTTTAAAATAACTTAAATAAAAGGGCCTCGTTAAGTAATTAACTGTCACGTGATTTCCTCCCTTTCTACGACCCTACGACATAACCACTTGGACGGACAGTAGATAGTATGTCTGAGTAATTTTATCTTTTCGGATCGGGCAGAAGTGAAGATTGAATTTATAGTACGTAAGGTACTTTTTTATAGAGTAGGTACAGAATTATTTCAACATGAGTTACTAGTACGAAGAACGAAACTGGTTAATTGGGATTACGTACAATAATCTATAGTGCGATAATATGCACATTAGAACTGATGCCTGTATCGAAATGAACGGCCACCATTTAAAAAAAATGTGTTTAAATATCCATATTATGATTATTTTTCAATTTAACTTCATTCTCTATATTGTACGCTAATGTACTGTAGACAGTATAATATACACTGCATGATCAATACATTCACATGGACAGCTCAGTTTGTGAGTAAAAACACTCATTGTTAATACTGTGCTGTATTTTTATTATACAAAACGTAACGAAAATGATAAAACTCAAAAGCGCAACTTTTCCTAGTTTACGTAAATGGATGAACTACTTTTCTTCCCTCCTGTACCTAGTAAAGTGATTTGTTTGTATATTACGCCAGTATAATCTAACTCCAGTCGTGGAAGGAGGTAGCAAACTGCGTTGATCCAGAGGTATAGGCAAGTTAATATTAAAAATGTTAGTGAAAATAAAATGATGTCCCTGTATTTTTTCTCGTTAATTTTAATGCGCTATTTTCCGAAATAAATGACTGTTATGTATAGTCTGAATCACCCTGTATATCCCAGAGCGAGCCTGCCAGAACAATATAGTTGTGCACTAAAAGTTTCGTATGAATCTACTGAATTTGAACTCGAGACCCTGGCATGGATATTGGACGCTGTATTCGGTTGTTTGAAGATGCTTGAAATATCTGCATAAAATGCAATCTGATTGCATGTATTTTTTTGTTGATCGCAAGGTTGGATAAATCTGGCTTATCTATTTCGGGAGTTTCGAAATTTCTGCACGAGATGGCGTCTGTGTTGAGCGATGTGCACAGACTCCCATTGTCTAAAACCTTTCTTCCCTAACTGCAATCAAAATCGGATTATGAACCTGGCTTTAGAGGGTAATAGAATTTTCATGGTAGACCCGCTCGATGCTAGTCTGGCGTTTCAAATTCACTTCCATCCCCCCCACTCTGCAACGCATCTGAGCCCAAACGGGGTAGGGGAGCAAAATGAAGTGTACGAAGGACTACATAAGAATCCTATTCAATATCGCTCAGGGGGTGCTACTACGTCCATCAAGTCTGGACTAGGGGCGGCGAGGTGGTAAAAAATGAGCTTCGAATAGGATTAGAGAATCCTTTTAGAATGAAGGACAGTGAGAAAATAATTCTGAGTATCTATTGTTACTTCGTGTGTGGTAGTTTGGATAGTTTGAATCGCTGTTTAGTTGGTATAGTTCATGTATTTAGTTGGTATAATTTTTGTGTTTAATTGTATAGTTTTTGTGTGTTTAGTTTAGATAGTTTGGGTCCATGTTTAGTTGGTATAGTTCATGTATAATTTTTGTGTTTAATTGTATAGTTTTTGTGTGTTTAGTTTAGATAGTTTGGGTCCATGTTTAGTTGGTATAGTTCATGTATAATTTTTGTGTTTAATTGTATAGTTTTTGTATGTTTAGTTTAGATAGTTTGAGTCCATGTTTAGTTGGTATAGTTCATGTATTTAGTTGGTATAATTTTTGTGTTTAATTGTATAGTTTTTGTGTGTTTAGTTTAGACAGTTTGAGTCCATGTTTAGTTGGTATAGTTCATGTATTTAGTTGGTATAATTTTTGTGTTTAATTGTATAGTTTTTGTGTGTTTAGTTTAGACAGTTTGAGTCCATGTTTAGTTGGTATAGTTCATGTATTTAGTTGGTATAATTTTTGTGTTTAATTGCATAGTTTTTGTGTGTTTAGTTTAGACAGTTTGAGTCCATGTTTAGTTGGTATAGTTCATGTATTTAGTTGGTATAATTTTTGTGTTTAATTGTATAGTTTTTGTGTGTTTAGTTTAGATAGTTTGAGTCCATGTTTAGTTGGTATAGTTCATGTATAATTTTTGTGTTTAATTGTATAGTTTTTGTGTGTTTAGTTTAGATAGTTTGAGTCCATGTTTAGTTGGTATAGTTCATGTATTTAGTTGGTATAATTTTTGTGTTTAATTGTATAGTTTTTGTGTGTTTAGTTTAGACAGTTTGAGTCCATGTTTAGTTGGTATAGTTCATGTATTTAGTTGGTATAATTTTTGTGTTTAATTGTATAGTTTTTGTGTGTTTAGTTTAGACAGTTTGAGTCCATGTTTAGTTGGTATAGTTCATGTATTTAGTTGGTATAATTTTTGTGTTTAATTGTATAGTTTTTGTGTGTTTAGTTTAGACAGTTTGAGTCCATGTTTAGTTGGTATAGTTCATGTATTTAGTTGGTATAATTTTTGTGTTTAATTGTATAGTTTTTGTGGGTTTAGTTCAGACAGTTTATTTGTGTGTTTAGACTGTATAAATAACGGGAATTTTACTGGAAGCAAGTAAAGAGATAGGTTTGGAAGTAAATCCCGAAAAGGCAAAGTATATGATTATGTCTCGTGACCAGAATATTGTACGAAATGGAAATATAAAAATTGGAAATTTATCTTTTGAAGAGATGGAGAAGTTCAAATATCTTGGAGCAACAGTAACAAATATAAATGACACTCGGGAGGAAATTAAACACAGAATAAATATGGGAAATGCCTGTTATTATTCGGTTTAGAAGCTTTTATCATCCAGTCTGCTGCCAAAAAATCTGAAAGTTAGAATTTATAAAACAGTTATATTACCAGTTGTTCTTCATGGTTGTGAAACTTGGACTCTCACTTTGAGAGAGGAACATAGGTTAAGGATGTTTGAGAATAAGGTGCTTAGGAAAATATTTGGGGCTAAGAGGGATGAAGTTACAGGAGAATGGAGAAAGTTACACAACGCAGAACTGCACGCATTGTATTCTTCACCTGACATAATTAGGAACATTAAATCCAGACGTTTGAGATGGGCAGGGCATGTAGCACGTATGGGAAAATCCAGAAATGCATACAGAGTGTTAGTTGGGAGGCCGGAGGGAAAATACCTTTAGGGAGGCCGAGACGTAGATGGGAAGATAATATTAAAATGAATTTGAGGGAGGTGGGATATGATAATAGAGAATGGATTAATCTTGCTCAGGATAGGGACCAATGACGGGCTTATGTGAGGGCGGCAATGAATCTGCGGGTTCATTAAAAGCCAGTTAGTAAGTAAGTAAGACTGTATAAATATGTGTGTGCAATTTGTATAGCTTTTGTGTGTTAATATTATAATTTATGCGTAGGGACCGGATTTTTATGTAATTACATATTATATTCCTTTCAACCTAACCGTATATAAATAACAAATCTTTGCGAATCTTGTAATTATCATTAATATATTAAAATTTGATACTACATATTTTCACATATTTACCCCACATTACATATTATGGCTTAGTATTACATAAATCTGGGTTTTATTCATTTTTACTTCTCTAAAAGGAAAAAAAAAATAATTCTGCTGGGGAAGTTTTCAATTTGAATTGCACAGATTTGAAAAGCCTTTTTACCTACCCAAGAAAGGGTATATAATTATTCTGCACATGTCTTAACAAGCCGTTCCCTTGCAATTTGCAACCTTACCCACCCTCTTCCTAATCCTTCCAGGGAAAACCCGTGTCAAGTCTGACATGAGCCGCAATAAAGTAGCCGACTTTTGAAAAAAGAACCTGAAATAAAGTAACAAACTGGAACAATGTTGAAAGATTAAAATAAATAGCTTTCAGGTTATTGCTTGACCTATGTACTTTAAATTTAGTAGACCTATACGGAAATGGGATTTTCCGAGCAACTAGAAAGTAGGGTTCTCGGCTGGAATAATCCTACCCTTCTGAATGAGAAACAACAGTATGTAAATGACTATAGTTTTAGATTTTAGTAGGTACTTTGTTTCTTAAAGGGAGCAGCTAAAATGCATGTGTCCCACATCTCCTCTTATTTTCTCCTAATCCAGTAAAGCGAAACAGTGCTTGCAGTACTGTTGTGTCATTCATTTCACTAAGTTCTCTAGTTTTAGTACTTACAGTACCTATAACTAAAATGGCCCCTGTATCTTCAACCCTAACGACAAAAATAAAATCATGGATTGCGATGGACCAAGCTTTCACTACAGACTGAAAAACAGTAATGTGTCAAGTGTGCGGTAAAAAAAGTCGGGTGCTCTATGAAATCACAACGGGAGAGTCTTACCTATCCTATACCTGCCAGATATTGATATTAAATATTTTCATGATTTTACATATTTTGGTACATATTCAGCTTATTTTTCTTACATAAATATGTACATATTTCACACCTTGATATTACATAAAAATCCGGTCCCTATTTATGTGTTCAATCTGTATAGGTTTTTGTGTTCAACGACGCTGTATCAACTACTAGGTTATTTAGCGTCGATGGGATTGGTGATAGCGAGATAGTATTTGGCAAGATAAGGCCCAGGATTCGCCATAGATTACCTGGCATTCGCGTTACGGTTGGAGAAAACCTAGGAAAAAACCCAACCAGGTAATCAGCCCACACGAGGATCGAACCCGCGCCCGAGCGCAATTTCAGAACGACAGGAAAGCGCCTCAGTCGACTGAGCTACACTCTATTTACGTAAGAGTTGAAGTTAGATCAGTTTCGAAACAATTTGCATAGATAACTTAAAACTTAAATTGTAGGATGAAAATTTTAATTGTACCTGTAATTATTTTGATATCAATTAACTTCAGTTCTGATATGTGTAAAAAAATTTCAATTTCACAAATATTGTATGGAGTTAAAGTACTTAATAGCAAAATGTAAGGCCTAATGCATTTTTTACTGGGAACCTTAATCTAATTCGATGTTTCAGCGGTATTTGGTTAAATGTATGTGCAGTTGAGACGTTCTCAATTAGAGGATTTGTGACGACACACAGAATTGGTGTTTATTTCGACGTTACCCTCAATTACAGCTACATAATAACTTCGTAACTGCGATAAGCTTAATTCTATGACTCTCTGAAACACCCGCTATGAAAGTTGTTTAATTGTAGGCTTTCGTGAAACATCCGGTATAGCGCATATTCAACTAGGCACTATAACATTACATACATCTGCTGACGTAAGCAGGAGAGAATTTAAGCAGCAATTTGAAGCATTTTACACCTCGTTTATAGTCTAAACTTGTTATAACCAGTTTATACTTTGTGATGTTACAATTCTGCCAATTGGGTAGCCTACTAACGTGATTTAGAATCCCAGGAAATATGACTAGAATTCGCTCATCCCATTGCCTCCGCCGTAACCAGGACTGCAATGCAATTATCTGTATCCTCTGTGATAAGTCCAGGGATTACCAAGTCTGTTTATGTCACAATTATCACTAGTTACTACGCTACTGTGTTTATAGTGCAAGAATCATTGCTCATACACATAAATACCACTAGGATTCCCTTATGAAATTTTTAGTATTATCACGATTTCGTATCTTAGCAACCACATATAGTTAACGTAGATTGTACAAGGACATCACTTTATTTTCAATTCAATTTTTATTGTACCTGAGTTTTTGAATGTACTTCACTCCCACCCCTTCTATAATGAAGTTCAACCGTCCTCCACACAGATCCAAGACCGCATATACAGTCATAGTAGCCTTACGGTCATAGTAAACAGTACGTTCCAAAAATATGTTCGCGTTTTCCAGTGACGAAAGAGCTTTCAATATTGAATCATTTTCGCACAGGTACTGTCGTCCATTTGCCTACGTCGCACAGTGGTTCCAAATACAAATCTAGCAGGACAAAGTTAATAACTCTCCTCGTTTCTAACAGATTTTCATAAAATTTTGTATGCAGGTTACAAATGACATTTTGCGTTTGCGTGTAAACTCTGATTACGATTGGATAAAATAAACCACCTTTTCACAGGGGTTGAATTTTAAAGAATTATAATAATTTTACAAAACTGATTTTCGCAGCGATTGGAAAGAAATCATAAATACATTATATACTTTGTATTTAATTTTAATGTGTGAAAGATGCTAAAAATACACAACAGTCGTACTTATTGAGTCAAATATCATTCAATTTTTTAAAATAAAATAGCCTTCATATTAATACAATTTTAACAAAACCTCTAACTCTGATTAAATAAACCTACATTTGAAAGATATCATGTCAGAGGAAATTCCATCAAGTCCATCGTCGTATCGGCTCTATAAAATTTGCGCGCGTGATAAGCTTATTCCCTGAAATTCTTATAATCTTTATATCGGACTTCTTGGGGTTCCTCGACATCATCCCAACAGAAGTACGGCTTCCTTTATCAACTGCGCACCATGGGTAAGTATTTTATGCACGCTTTGCGGCATATGCTACCACTTATATTTCTGGATGTATAATTCTATAGTGCCCAAATAGTATTTTTTCAAACTCTCCAATATTAATGCTGTACCCACTGACGATTGTTTTAAGCAGTGGTCGACAAAGATTACGTCATATAAAATTCAGCCCGCAATACACAGCAAAGGGGAATGTAGGAGAGGAGGATATCCAAATTGCTTAATGTTGAATGAACAAGTGTTGGCTAAGGGGAGGTAAATCATGCCTTACCCCTCCGCCCTGCTTGATTCGCGAGTTACGAAATGACGACCACTGGTTTTAAAGATGGTTCCAAATCTCCGAATCAAGCCTTCATCCATGCCAGTAGTTTCTGATGCCAAACCTGGATCTTCAAAGAACCTCCGCGAGCTAATTCCGTCATTAGTCGTACCAAATTCTGGTTTGGGAATGTCGACAAGAAGTCCTATATTTTTACGTAAGCGAGCTTGTTTTCTTTTTTCATTCATTTTCGTGGCCCTTTCTGAGTGAAAACTTAACACTTGCTTTACCATTTCTGCTGCATCAGGCCTGTATGTTGATCTCAAATCCATTTCTGCAACAAGAGCAATCTCATCAACCGAGTATGTTTCTACCAAAGACTTCAGCTTCTTCTGACTTTTCTCAGCACATTCATGAAACGGATTTTGTGGACGATCTTTGTTTTTTCGTTGCTAGACACAGTCTATTTTTTAAAAAGGACATTTTAACACTTAACCAATCCTTGTATTTCCTTAAGAAAAATTTTTAATACATAGAGGCAATTAGTCCATTGTTCTTTAAGTTTCATTCAGAATTCAGCACTTTTTCCTGCACTAATTTACGATCATGTACCTCAGAATCTCCTAAACCATTTTAATTAATACATACTCAAACACACAGGCTAATCTTCTTAAAATATTATTTTCTTTTCACGAAATGTCAACTAGTTCTCTTCTTAGAATTCCGTCCACCATCATTAAAATATAAATAAAAGGAGAAGGTGGTTGAAGTTGGTTATAAAACCTTTATAATTACATACCTAAACGACTAATGTAAATGCTGAACCTGCTTAGACAGTGGCCTTTTGTGGCCTTTGCTTTTGCGGGCCTGCTACAGCAAAGAAAATTTAAAAAATTTTCATGGAACACTTCTCTGTGTATTAATGAGTATTATAACTAAATAACATAAAGTTAAAGTTCGAAAATGCACTAAAAATGTAGGGAAATACCTGTAGTTTCATTCATCGAAACTCGAAGGGGATTGGCAATATATCATATCTTCAAACATCGATGTTCCGAAGGTAACTTGCCGGGCGATTCTAACGAGAATAGAATGTCTGTGCTGAACGCTTGAATTCTACCTGCTCCTGCACAGACCACAATAATTTTTATGGAAAACTGAATACGAATCGTAGATACACGACTATTTAGGATTACAAAACTGCAGTATTTATATTATTTTGAAGCTCAAACATTTATACCTTTTGTCCAGTCAGATTTGAGTTTGGAACCACTGTGCGTAGTATCCCGGTTTCCCCCACCAGCTTTTAATCGCCAGCTAATGGCTGGACTGACTTAGCTCTTTTCTGAGAACATTAATTTCTGTTAGGAATTGGACGTCTACGTAATATTATACAACTGTTTAAAATAACTTAAATAGATGGGCCTCGTTAAGTAATTAACTGTCACGTGATTTCCTCCCTTTGCACGACCTACGACATAACCACTTGGACGGACAGTAAATAGCATGTCTGAGTTATTTCATCTTTTCGGGTCGGGCAAAAGTGAAGATTGAATTTACAGTACGTAAGGTACTCTTTTATAGAGTAGGTACAGAATTATTTCAACATGAGTTACTGGTACGAAAGACGAAACTGGTAATTGGGATTACGTACAGTAATCTATAGTGCGATAATATGCACATTAGAACTGAAGCCTGTATCGAAATGAACAGCCACCATTTTAAAAAATTTGTTTAAATATCCATATTATGATTATTTTTCAATTAACTTCATTCTCTATATTGTACGCTAATGTGCTGAAGACAGTATAATATATACTGCATAATGAATACGTCCACATGGACAGCTCAGTTCGTGAGTAAAAACACTCATTGTTAATACTGTACTGTATTTTGATTAAACAAAAACCTAATGAAAATGATCAAACTCAAAATCGCAATATTTCCAAGTTTACGTAAATGGATGAACTACTTTTCTTGCCTCTTATACCTAGTAAAGTGATTTGTTTGGAAATTACGCCAGTATCATCGAACTCCAGTCGTGGAAGGAGGTAGCAAACGGCGTTGATCCAGACGTATAGCCAAGTTAATATTAAAAATGTTAGTAATAATAAAATGATGTCCCTGTATTAATACCACATAAAATGACTTATTCAAGGATAAATTGTAATGTTATTAATAATGCACATGAAATGGATTTAACAGCGATTAGTTTATGTCAATTTTAGTATTGTCAAGATTTCGTATCTTAGCAACTAGATAGATAGCTATATTTAAAGTAGATGGTGTTAATGTTACACAAAAGGCTGACAATAAGTTTAAATTTAGTCTATAACGAAATTAATTTAATTTAATAGCGAATTGATTGAGTTATGTTTATTATTATAAGAATTAATATTCCATCTGACCAAATGTGATTAACAAAATAATATCGTCTTAATGTCATATAGAAAATTCACTATAGGTTGAGTTGTGATGGAAAGATTTTACAGCGTTTATTTGGTATTTATTTTATGTGAGATTTTGTTTTCGTTTCCTAGCAACGTCATAGAATTCACATTGATATTAGTGAAATTAGACAAGACTGAATTTTATTAGATTTAGGCTATTTATTATTTATTTATTTACAATCTATTTATTCAATATGTCAGGGCCGGGCATGAGAGCGGCTCCATTTAGTCGGCCAGAGTTGCTCTCGCTCCGCAAGGCAAGCCGGAGCAGAACGCTCACGCAGTGGCGGACTCACATTACAGCTACCTTCCCTGCATTAATATAACAAGAGTCACGGTTGTTCTAGTCATTCAGTCTGTCAGTACATAATAGTTTATAAGGATATTACATCAATCCATTGTACAGTACAGACTTTATAACTCTCTTATTAATTTAATGAAATAAACTTCGCTCTATGCACACACACAAATCATTAGGCTTATTTACATAACCCATACGCACATACTGCAACCTTCTCACCACGGTTCTACGAGACAGGCGTATTGCTTCCACTTCCCCTACTTGCTGTGGACAGAGTTCATCTGCCAATATAATTAAACATCGCTTGATGAATTCACCTTCGTTGAATGTTTTCAAGTCCTTTGCAATTTCGTGGCAAATTTTGTAGCTAATTCTCATAGCCGATTCACTAAGTGCATTATTGTCATCCTCTTAATACATTATATAATATAATATAATATAATATAATATAATATAATATAATATAATATAATATAATATAATATAATATAATATAATATAATATATAATATAATAAAATAAGATATGATATATGATATGATTTGATATGATGTGATGTGATATATGATTTGATGTGATGTGATATATGATGTGATGTGATGTGATATATGATGTGATGTGATGTGATATATGATGTGATGTGATGTGATGTGATATATGATGTGATGTGATATATGATGTGATGTGATGTGATATATGATGTGATGTGATATATGATGTGATGTGATATATGATGTGATGTGATGTATGATGTGATGTGATATATGATGTGATGTGATGTGATTTATGATGTGATGTGATGTGATATATGATGTGATGTGATATATGATGTGATGTGATGTGATATATGATGTGATGTGATATATGATGTGATATGATATATGATGTGATGTGATGTATGATGTGATGTGATGTATGATGTGATGTAATATATGATGTCATGTGATATATGATGTGATTTGATATATGATGTGATGTGATATATGATGTGATGTGATATATGATGTGATGTGATATATGATGTGATGTGATATATGAGGTGATTTGATATATGATGTGATGTGATATATGATGTGATGTGATATATGATGTGATGTGATATATGATGTCATGTGATATATGATGTCATGTGATATATGATGTGATTTGATATATGATGTGATGTGATATATGATGTGATGTGATATATGAGGTGATGTGATATATGATGTCATGTGATATATGATGTGATTTGATATATGATGTGATGTGATATATGATGTGATGTGATATATGAAGTGATGTGATATATGATGTGATGTGATATATGAGGTGATGTGATATATGATGTGATATGACCATAAATTAATACAACTTAAAGAAAATGTTTCTCAGGTACATTATATTAGATTATATATTCGATATTTAATTATATTGCATTATAAGTTATTATAGGCTAGTACATTTAGTAATATATAATTTTAAATTATACAAATATTATGATATATCATAGTATAATATATTACAATTCATAATAAATAATATGATATATGATAGAATTAGTAATTGTCGTATGGCAGGCTATTGTCAAATTCCTTAACTCTCATTCTTCGAAACACGTTCCTGTTATTTGCCATTATGATAATACAGTAATTTGTGGAAATATATAGTTTTTCTGGAATATATAATCTCTTTGAGTTTATTTGTGTTAAACAATAAATGTTTGTTATTACACTGAGGTGAGCTTTTTCTGATATTTTCTTATAAAGTGCAATGACATTAATATTCACTTTTGTTTTATGTACAATTTTAAAAAGGCAAGCAAACAAGTATTTTGACTAAGATATACGTACTGTTGTCTTGTTTTTAATATAGGGTGAAAATTGCATTAATCTTTAGGAAAAAACCCTGTAATATTTATTTTCTTATGCCGCCACTCAGTAAATTATATAAATGAAGATCTAATTTAATATATTCTCTACATCTACTTATATAACCCCAAAACGTTTCACTTTCATATCATCAATATAGCATTAATATGTATAATTAATGAAAAATAGTCACATCATGGCATTAACTATAATAATATTTCATTCCTAACGGTAATAATGTCATCAAACCACCTCAAGTTTTGTAGATTTCAATATCCAATACCCAGCTGTACTCAGAAAATTACACAACGCAAAATCAGACCTGTAAATTATTTTAGTAAGTCTTGAAGTTTTAATAACCAATTTAATTTGAACTCTAAATAATGTCAGCAAACCTGCAGGTCATGGCCTTCGTGTAATAGCCTATGTAGTGTATGTTTTGTTTTTTTCTGAAATGTAAGTAGTTCTCAAAACTGACGAAAGATGGATTTTGGAATATAGAAAAATTATGTAGGAAAACTAACGTTTCACTGAAAGTTACTATTTTTCTGAAAATTCTTGGATACCGAGCTTCAAAATGACGGGTCATTCATTAAAATCCGTTCAGTCGTTTTCCAGTAATTTCTATTACCAGTTCAAATTATGTGTGTAGATTTGCATTAAATGTTTCGTTACTTCAAATGCAAGAATTAGAATATTTATTGTATTTTATACGGTACTATAGTTGTAGATACATTGATGCCCATATTAATTTCAAGTAAGCAGGTAATGGATGATACGGAAGGAGCGAATTCGGCTACCGATATGGAATTATCCTCTGTTACAAAACTCGAATTGGATATTAATATGAAGAGAAAAGTAGACACAGCAAGGCCACAAGTGTCGTTGCATGCAGTTATAAATATTTTACAGATTTCAACGTATGAAATGTAGTTCGTACTCTGGCGGGATTGATGCAAATGAGTACAAATCCAACAGAATCCAACCCCACCCTCCACGAACGGTCAGTTAGTCTATCTGTGCACCGACTGGAACAGTGGACCAGTTTTGATTAAACCAACAGTATCTGTATCCACAGAGGGAGGGGGTTGGGGATAGGATCACTTAAAAATACACCCCTGCACCAAGGTACGGCCGTATCAACCAACCCGTAAGTAACGATCTATCCTGTCCAACAAAAACGCTGTGGAATTTCAATGAAAACAAGTCGCGTGTGGTGTTGACATTCAGTGATACAGGGGGGTTAAAAGTTTCTGTTACAAAGTGCTGCTATTAAGTAACGCTTAGTAATTGAGACGTAAATGGAGTGCAGTGACCTGGAAACAGGAATCAATTATCCACATTGTGATGACGTAATCCACCGTCGTAATATAATTAGGAAAGTTTTAAGTACAAAATGAAGTTTTTCTCTGCCTTTCGGTGGTTCTCTCATGTACGTTTGTTTCTGGTACCGTACCGTACCTATATACAAACTTTTCCATTCCGCGTTGTTTATGTTGCCTACCTTCCCTTTGTATTCACTTCTTTTAATTTTCCTCAACCGTTCTGCTATCCCATTCCCTATTCAACATTTTCTTTCTTTCATATGTTATTGATTAAATCTCATCTACTTTTTTATCATTTTCATCAACTTTCTCTATTAATTGTATCTTAGTACCTTTCTATTCAATCACCCTTTATCATAGCTCTTCCTCTTTTTTTTTTCTACTCTGTCTTCATCCCTTTTTTTCTTTCTCGCTAATTTTTATGCGTTTTTACTCATCTCTCTTTCCATACATTTGTTTTCTTTACTCTGTCTTCTTCAAATTCGATCCTTTCTTTTAATTATTCATCAATTTCTTCATCACTTGTATCTTCTTTCATTCCCTTTCGACCATTTTTTGTCGCATTCCATTAACTTCCCTCCCTTTCTCCAACTGTTCCATTTTCAACATTCTTTTCCCCTTCAACTTTCCCCTCTCTTTTTCCCTCTCTCTCTCACTCTCACACACACAACATTGTCTTCCTCTCCCCTTTAATATTCTCTCTCTACACCCATCAAAATTCTCTACACCACATCAAACTTCTCTCTCTCCTACTTCAACATTCTCTGTCTCTCTCTCTACGCTTCGAACACTCTCTCTCTCTCTCTCTCTGCTTCGACGTTCTCTCTGTAAGCTTCGACAATCTTTCTCTACGCTCCGACACACTCTCTCTCTACGCTTCGAACACTTTCTATCTCTCCGCTTCGACACTCTCTTCGCTTCGACATTCTCTCTTTCCGCTTCGATATTCTCTTTTTTCTCTTCGACATTATCTCTTCCCGCTTCCAAATTCTCCCTTTCCGCTTCGATATTCTCTTTTTCCTCTTCGATATTCTCTCTTTCCGCTTCCAAATTCTCATTTTCCTCTTCGATATTCTCTTTTTCCTCTTCGACACTCTCTCTTTCTGCCTCCAAATTCTTTTTTTCCTCTTCGATATTCTCTCTTTCCGCTTCCGACTTCTTCTTTTCCGCTTCTATATTCTCTCTTTCCACTTCTAAATTCACCCTTTCCGCTTCGATATTCTCTTTTTCCTCTTCGACATTCTCTCTTTCCGCTTTCAAATTCTCACTTTCCGCTTCGATATTCTCCTTTTCCTTTTCGACATTTTCTCTTTCCGCTTCTAAATTCTCCCTTTCCGCTTCGATATTCTCTTTTTCCTCTTCGGTATTCTCTCTTTCCGCTTCCAAATTCTCCCTACCGCTTCGGCATTCCCTTTTTCTTCTTTGACATTCTGTCTATTCTCTTTATTATTCCCTCTTCCCGCTTCACCATCCTGATTCACAATTTTAATCTCTCTCTCTCTCTCTTTTTTTCACATTAACCTTTCTTCCCCCTTTCCGTTTCCTCTCGATAGTCCCTTTCACAATTTAGTTTCTATTGTAATCTCGAAGTACCTACACTTGTTCAGATAGTACTTCGAATTCTCTTGCAGAGAGCGTCTCTTCTCTCTTCACTCCTCTTGTACTGCACGTACAGTATTTTCAAGTACTCCGCTCGGTTGTTTTTCAGAAATCTTCCAGTCTCTGCGGACTCTTCACGTGGGTAGTGCTTAAGACTTTCCCTGCAAACATTTCTCTTTGAAACTTGATACTGAAGTCTGCTTGCATGTAGATGAGTTATGTGTACTGATTTAGATACTCATGACAGACCTATTGGCTTTCGATAATTCAGAAATACCCTCAGTCGCTTTCAGCACCTCTAATAATAGGAATGTGATCTTACGGTGATTTTTTCACTCTGGTGTCGGTGATTAAATGGTTTAATTTCCATGAATATTTCATAAAAAAGCAAGCAATTTCTCGCATATTTCGTACCACAAAGAAACTTAAAAAATAATAAAATAACAATTTTTAAAATTATTATTCAAACAATCTTTTTAAATTACAGAAAACTGTTTGCATCATTAATTAAATTAATAATTAAATGTAATTCTACTGTGAGGAGTGACAGCAGTACGTATAGGCCAGCTTATGTCTGATGCTTTTCCAATTCACTGTGGGCTAAAGCAAGGAGATGCACTACCACCTTGACACTTTAACTTTGCTCTAGAATATGTCATTAGGAAAGTTCGGGATAACAGAGAGGGTTTGGAATTGAACGGGTTACATCAGCTTCTGTCTATGCGAATGACGTGAATATGTTAGGAGAAAATACACAAACGATTAGGGAAAACACGGGAATTTTACTGGAAGCAAGTAAAGACATAGGTTTGGAAGTAAATCCCGAAAAGACAAAGTATATGATTATGTCTCGTGACCAGAATATTGTACGAAATGGAAATATAAAAATTGGAGATTTATCCTTCGAAGAGGTGGAAAAATTCAAATATCTTGGAGCAACAGTAACATATAAATGACACTCGGGAGGTAATTAAACACAGAATAAATATGGGAAATGCCTGTTATTATTCGGTTGAGAAGCTTTTATCATGTAGTCTGTTGTCAAAAAATCTGAAAGTTAGAATTTATAAAACAGTCATATTACCGGTTGTTCTGTATGGTTGTGAAACTTGGACTCTCACTTTGAGAGAGGAACAAAGATTAAGGGTGTTTGAGAATAAGGTTCTCAGGAGAATATTTGAGGTTAATAATGATGACGTTACAGGAGAATGGAGAAAGTTACACAACACAGAGCTGTAGGCATTATATTCTTCACATGACAGAATTAGGAACATTAAATCCAGACGTTGTCTGCTTGCACTGCTCCCTGGAAGTAGTCCCTGAAACTATGCGTAGATCGTTGCCAGACGTCATACGCATGTGATGCTAAACTATCAGATATGTAGAAAATATGTTCATGTAATATTTTATAACGAAAATTTTTACGTTTTATTTGGAAGAAAGTCATTTTTCATGCAAATTCTCCATAAAACCTGTTTTTTTTGTTGAAAAATATCCTATTACGAAGTAATTTCGTGGATTTCTATAAATGTTGCGAAAATTCGCAGATACAGGGAGAATCACGAGGAAAAGTAAAAAATTTAGGATACGAGATCTTACACCATTTTGAGTGAAAATGTTCATATGGACATAGGTCCGTTTTCGAACGATGGCGGAGCTAGATGCAATTTTTTGGTAAAACGTCTCGCCCCAATGTGAATCAGACATTACCATATGCTGCTGACGTGAGACAAGGTCACCGATCGCAATGAATGACGTAACATTGGAATCTGCATTGTGAGCGATGTAGATAGGACTTCATTCACCTCACAAACCGGGTGGTGGTGCATTACAAATGTCCAATCGCCTGCCCTTGTCTGATGTAATGACATAGAACCTGCACATAACACAAATACATTATCGCTTATCATTTCACAGCAATTCAGTCAGCTACCTACAGTACAGTAGTTATACAGGTACAGTTATCGGAAATGTTAAGTTGTGTTTTTCAAGATGCCTTATAAATTTTCGACTGTCGAATACACCGATATTGTGTATGTTTATGGTTTGTGCTATGGAAGTTCCTTGCGTGCCGTCGCTGAATATGAACGACGCTTTCTGAACAGAAGGGTATCATATCGAAGAGTATTTACTGTCTATGGGGTTGGATGAAAGACTTGATATATCAAAGGAAGGTGGAAATGAGAGAGACGCTAATCGACCGTATTTTGGATGCGGCATAAAGAACGGCCACGAGCAACACTCTCGAGCGATGAGCGCGATTCACGCCCGAGCGCAACAGTGCCTTGAAGCAGAAGGAGGTACCTTTGAAAATCTGCGAAAACATCGAACCAGACGTCTAGAATATTAAGTATGTACGCATACGTGAATATAATCTTTAAATTTGTCCGTTATCTGTCTGTAAGTGTGAGTACAATGGAATCTCAGAAATTTTTGTAAAATCAAAGAGCCATATCTCCGTAACCGTTCGAAACGGACCATTTTTCATAGGAACTTTTTGACTGAGAATGAGTTCAGAATTTACGTCCTAAATCTTTGGCTTTCCTCGTGAATCACCCTGTATATTTCACTTAATTTTGAACTTCGATTAAGAGATTTGAATTTTCCATACATAAAATTAAGTTTTTTAAACACATTTCGTGTATACCGTTAATAGAAAAACTTGATGCCCCTAACAATAGATTATGTACGAGAGAAGATCTATTATAGATGATAGATGAACGCCTACAATGTTCCTTCGAATGTTTAGGAAATCTCTGCCTGTAGGGCTCGATTTTTCAAACTGCATTCTCGATCTGAAAAGTGTCACGTAATATAGGTCTAGTTTAATATACATCAGACCCATTTCGTAAAACCGGTTTCTTTTTACAGTCATTTACTGCGACAAGAAAGATGAAATGAACCTTCCTTGCTGTAGGTTAAATATGAACGAAATATTTAATAGCATAAATGAAAAAAACCTCGAATTTGTTTTTCGGTATTTTTTCTCCCTAACTGTCGCTTTCCATTTTACCCGGGTCTGTTAGTTTAGATAACCTCTCTTTCATCCCTTATCTGTTACTCTCTCACCAACCCTCTTTTCAACCTTTTACCCTTCCGTTTGTCCGTTCTTTATTGCATTTTTTTATTTAATCTTCTTCCTCCCTCCCAACATTGTAAATCTACTCCCTCGCTTTGTTTCATCCCTTATCGAAATTCAATTATTTGTCATCCCTTTGTGCTATATACGGACTTTATTTTATCCGCTGATATTTTTTTATTTGCCTTCTTCGTTTCTGTCGCCCATTCTCTGTGTGTAAAAGTCGGTGACCTGCTAAATGATTTGAGACTGTTCGTGATAGGCTGGACTTCGGAGATAAAAAAGACGTGCAAGAAGTTTCAAGGCCTACCAGCTGCAAAAAACATTATTATTATTATTGCTATTATTATTATTATTATTATTATTATTATTATTATTATTATTATTACTAACATTTTTGTTATTATTAGGCCTATTACTATTATTACTATTGTCATTATTAGTAATATTACTAGTGTTATTGTTATTGCTATTATTATTATTATTATTATTATTATTATTATTATTATTATTACTACCAACATTTTTATTATTATTAGGCCTATTACTATTATTAATACTGCCATTATTAGTATTACTACTAGTGTTATTGTCATTGCTATTACAATTATTATTATTATTATTATTATTATTATTATTATTATTATTATTACTACTACTACTACTACCACTACTACTACTACTACCACTACTACTACCACTACTACCACTACTACTACTACTGCTACTACTACTACTACTACCACTACTAATACTACTACTACTACTACTACTACTACCAACATTTTTATTATTATTAGGCCTATTACTATTGTCATTATTAGTATTATTACTAGTGTTATTGTTATTGCTATAATAATAATAATAATAATAATAATAATAATAATAATAATAATAATAATAATTATTATTATTATTATTATTATTATTATTATTAGTATTATTATTACCACTACTACCAACATTTTTGTTATTATTAGGCCTATTACTATTATTACTATTGTCATTATTAGTATTATTACTAGTGTATTATTGGTATTATTATTATTATTATGAGTATTATTATTATTAGTATTATTATTATTACTACTACTACCAACATTTTTGTTATTATTAGGCCTATTACTATTATTACTATTGTCATTATTAGTATTATTACTAGTGTATTATTGGTATTATTATTATTATTATTAGTATTATTATTATTAGTATTATTATTATTAGTATTATTATTATTACTACTACCAACATTTTTGTTATTATTAGGCCTATTACTATTATTACTGTTGTCATTATTAGTATTATTACTAGTGTATTATTGCTATTATTATTATTATTAATATTATTATTATTATTATTATTATTATTATTATTATTACTACTACCAACATTTTTGTTATTATTAGGCCTATTACTATTATTACTATTGTCATTATTAGTATTATTACTAGTGTATTATTGCTATTATTATTATTATTAATATTATTATTATTATTATTATTATTATTATTATTATTATTACTACTACCAACATTTTTGTTATTATTAGGCCTATTACTATTATTACTATTGTCATTATTAGTATTATTACTAGTGTATTATTGCTATTATTATTATTATTATTATTATTATTATTATTATTATTAGTATTATTATTACTACTACTACCAATATTTTTGTTATTATTAGGCCTATTACTATTATTACTATTGTCATTATTAGTATTATTACTAGTGTATTATTGCTATTATTATTATTATTATTATTATTATTATTATTATTATTATTACTATAACACTACTACTACTACTACTACCATTTTTGTTATTATTATGCCTATTACTGTTATTGCTATTGCCATTATCTGTATTATTACTAGTGTTATTGTTATTGCTATTATTATTATTATTATTATTATTATTATTATTATTACTACTACTACTACTACTACTACTACTACTACTACTACTAACATTTTTGTTATTATTAGGCCTATTACTATTATTACTATTGTCATTATTAGTATTATTATTGATGTTATTATTATTATTATTATCATTATTATTATTATCCTGTGACTCCTTCTTAAACAATATTAGCTTACGTACTCCGACGAAAGATATGAGAGCCCACAAACGTTCGAAATTCGAAATTTCTTTCACCAGTATCCAGATGCATTTAAAATGCCAAAATGCTAGGCTGCGAATTAATTCCTTTCAATGTATCGTCTTAGTTTGCTCTTGGCCATGACATATCATTTATGTATTCTTTCAGAAATTAAACTTAATTATCATTACATCTTCATTATTATTCTCATAGTATATTTTAGTTGGTTGTATCAACTACTAGGTTATGTAGCTTCGATGAGATTGGTGATAAAGAGATGGTATTGGGCGAGATGAGGCCGAGGATTCGCCATAGATTACCTGACATTCACCTTAATGTTGGGGAAAACCTCGGAAAAACCCAACTAGGTAATCAGCCCAAGCGGTGATCGAACCCGCGCCCTTGCGCAACTTCATATCGGCGGGTAAGCGTCTTTACCGACTGAGACACGCCGGTGGCTCTCATAGTATATAATATATCATAGATTAGACCAAAAATCTGCGTTCAAGATTGTTTACGTTTATTTTTGTTTATATTTTGTCATTGTTGTTACTTTTTGTTTTGAACTGAAAAAAAAAAGAATGAATGGGGTGTCAAAATACCTCACCTCGGAGGGTTAATATTAGGGCTAAGATTTTGATGAAATTGCATCTTTTTTCTAGTAAACCAGAAACATAGCTGCTTTAGTATTTATATGTTATGTGATAAACTGAGTGTTTTAAGACACATTTGTTACGGCATTTTTTTTTGCATTTTTTGCCAATTTCAACTCATAAGAGCATCTTTTGTTTTATTCGGTCATTTTTTAGGCATTTTAATTTAATTTTTCCATAAATCCGCATTATTAATGTAAATTAATGTCTATTTCCTTTGATATTATCTTGGCATATTTTGTCTATTAATACCCATTATTTTGTATAATATTTTAATCGCGTTTCTACACAAATATTGCCATTTTAACGTAGTACACCCCATGTAATGGATCAGTCCAACCACCCCTTCAATATAGACTCCTCTATACCTGCTAATTCCTGATAAGAGTGGCCTTGTGGTGGACTACATGGATACTAAAAGTCAAGTAAATCCATGGCGCTACAGCCCATGAAGGGCAAAGACCGACCAACCGACTCCTGACCTCACGTCCACATACCGAAGCAGAGGTGAACGATCATACATGGAAACTACATCAGGTAAAATAATTAATTAAAGTGTACTACTTAGAAAAAATTATGTAAAATTTAATTTAATTACTAGTCTAAATATTAAGTAGTACAAAACCTCTTTTCCTACTAAGCCAATTATGTAAGATCAATTCTTTGGACATTTTTGAGGGCATTTTTGAAAGATTTTTAGGCCATAAATGCATTGTTTTTCGGTCACTTTTCCATTATTTATAGGTAATTAAAATCCTGGCCCTAGTTAATACGCTTTCATTTCCTACATTTTCATCCGTAGGCCTAACTATGCAAATCCCTAGGGTTAGCGCTGGCGCTCGGGTTTTTAGATAATGTGATTGAACAGTTATAGGACTTGTACGCATGTATTCTGTTTGCTCATATCTTGTTTTTGTTCGATGGTCTGTATAGGCGATCCTCCTGTTACAAAGAGTGGTTCCCTTGGCGACGGAAATCGTGGGATTTTAATAACGCATTTCTTATTTGAATATAGCTTTGTGCCTTACAACGCATAAGGTGGAATATATCTCGTGAAGAGCGAGATATTAAATTAGCCGGTATGAAATTCAGATGTTACGAGATGTGAGTGTTCTTGAAATTTCTTATTGCGATTTACAGGCAAGCAATATGAGATTAAAGGCAACAAGTAGAAGTTGGATTATGGTGAATGTCCCTGTCTCCTAAAACTTAAATTCACCTTTCACGTTTTCTTGTTTGAAATACATTTATAAGTGCATAATTTACATATTATCGGATGTGTGTACATAATAGTTGAAGCATGGATATATTTACAATGTAGTTATGTAGGTAAAGGACCTATATAGGTGTGCGCTACTACGACCCGAAACTTATAATATACAGGGTGATCCAGACCACCCTTAAGTCATTTATTTCGGAAACTAGTGCATGAAAATTTTCGAGACAAAAATATTTATAACTAAACAATATGTGAAGTTTCACTTGAGCTTGATTTCATCAATCGGCTCTAACAGGAAGTAGGTCAGTGGCATATCACTTTAAAATTTCAAATGGGAGTCGGGGTCAAATAGGGTACCATTTGATAGAGCTCTTCAAAACAAACAACTTTCATAGGAAACGTTTTTATTAATTACTACTCTGCCAGTCACTTGACCACGACAAAGTATTAGTAGTCACTGACAGTGTTAGAAGAAGAGTACAGGTGTGTGCTGCTCAGAACGGCAGATAGTTTGAACATTTATAAAAATTAATGGAATTGTCCAGCCTTTCAGTAACATGTCAACATTAATTGTCTTGTTTACATTTTCGTCTTGTAACATTTTTCAATATTGATGACATTGTCTTTTTGTACGTTCTCTCATTGAAAGAATAGGAATTGATTAAAACGTTTCCTATGAAAGTTGTTTGTTTTGAAGAGCTCTATCAAATGGTACTTTATTTGACCCGGACTCCCATTTGAAATTTTAAAGTGATACGCCACTGACCCTACTTCCTGTTAGAGCTGATTGATGAAATCAAGCTCAAGTGAAAGTTCACATATGGTTTAGTTATAAATATTTTTGTCTCGAAAATTTTAATGCACTAGTTTCCGAAATAAATGACTTACGGGTGGTCTGAATCACCCTTTATGCTTAAATAAAGTCTAAATTATTTGGAAATGAAAAAAATGAACAACAGATAAGTATAAAATTATGGGGATAGGTACAGATTTTAACACGGAAAAGTCCACCGTCTGCCTGACCGTGAAACGAGTGGGACTGGGTTCAAATCATGGTTGGGACAAGTTACCTGGTTGACGTTTACCCTAACCCATTAAAGAGCAAATTCTGGGTAACTTTCGGCGCTGGACCCTGGATTCATTTCACCGGCATTATCACCTTCATTTCATTCAAACGCTAAATAACCTAGATGTTGATACAGCGTCGTAAAGTAACCCAATAATATAAAAAAATTGTAGGTTATTTCAATTTCAAAGCCAAAATGTAGATCTACAGATTTGATTGTAGGTTATTTCAATTTCAAAGCCAAAATGTAGATCTACAGGTTCGATTGTAGGTTATTTCAATTTCAAAGCCAAAATGTAGATCTACAGGTTTGATTGTATGTTATTTCAATTTCAAAGCCAAAATGTAGTTCTACAGGTTTGATTGCAGGTTAATTAAATTTAAAAGCCAAAATGTAGATCTACAGGTTTGATTGTAGGTTATTTCAATTTCAAAGCCAACGTGTAGATCTACAGGTTTGATTGTAGGTTAATTCAATTTCAAAGCCAAAATGTAGATCTACAGGTTTGATTGTAGGTTATTTCAATTTCAAAGCCAAAATGTAGATCTACAGATTTGATTGTAGGTTATTTCAATTTCAAAGCCAAAATGTAGATCTACAGGTTCGATTGTAGGTTATTTCAATTTCAAAGCCAAAATGTAGATCTACAGGTTTGATTGTATGTTATTTCAATTTCAAAGCCAAAATGTAGTTCTACAGGTTTGATTGCAGGTTAATTAAATTTAAAAGCCAAAATGTAGATCTACAGGTTTGATTGTAGGTTATTTCAATTTCAAAGCCAACGTGTAGATCTACAGGTTTGATTGTAGGTTAATTCAATTTCAAAGCCAAAATGTAGATCTACAGGTTTGATTGTAGGTTATTTCAATTTCAAAGCCAAATGTAGATTACAGGTTTGATTGCAGGCTATTTCAATTTCAAAGCCAAAATGTAGATCTACAGCTTTGATTGTATGCTATTTTAATTTTAAAGCCAAATATAGTTCTACAGATTTGATTGTATGCTATTTTAATTTTAAAGCCAAATATAGTTCTACAGATTTGATTGTATGTTATTTTAATTTTAAAGACAAAATGTAGATCTACAAGTTTGATTGTATAC
Source organism: Periplaneta americana (assembly GCF_040183065.1). NCBI lineage: Eukaryota > Metazoa > Arthropoda > Insecta > Blattodea > Blattidae > Periplaneta > Periplaneta americana. The sequence goes on along the minus strand of NC_091122.1, from coordinate 13,240,922 downwards.
TTTTTTAATTTTGAAGCAAAAATGAAGATACATAGATTTGATTATAATATGCTATTTTAATTTTAAAGCCAAACTATAATTAAACATATTTGATTGTATGCTATATTAATTTTAAAGCCAAAATGTATATCGACAGGTTTGATTTAGGTTATTTTAATTTTAAATCCAAGATGTAGATCTACAGGTTTTATTGCAGGTTTTTTTAATTTTAAAACCAAAATGTAAATCTAAAAGTTTGATTGTATATTATTTTAAATTTAAAGGCAAAATGTAAATGTACAGGTTTGATTTATGTCATTATTTATTTATTCATTCATTCATTCATGCGTGCATTCATTCATTCATTCATTCATGCGTGCATTCATTCATTTATTCGTTCATTAATTCATTCGTGCACTCATTCATTCATTCATTCATGCGTGCATTCATTCATTCATTCATTCATTCATTCATGCGTGCATTCATTAATTTATTCGTTCATTCATTCATTCATTCATTCATTCATTTAACATTCATTCATGCGTGCATTCATTCATTTATTCGTTCGTTCATTCATTCATTCATTTAACATTCATTCATGCGTGCATTCATTCATTTATTCGTTCGTTCATTCATTCATTTAACATTCATTCATGCGTGCATTCATTCATTTATTCGTTCGTTCATTCATTCATTCATTCATTCATTTAACATTCATTCATGCGTGCATTCATTCATTTATTCGTTCGTTCATTTAACATTCATTCATGCGTGCATTCATTCATTCATTCATTCATTCATTCATTCATTTAACATTCATTCATGCGTGCATTCATTCATTTATTCGTTCGTTCATTCATTCATTCATTCATTCATTTAACATTCATTCATGCGTGCATTCATTCATTCATTTATTCGTTCGTTCATTCATTCATTCATTCATTCATTCATTTAACATTCATTCATGCGTGCATTCATTCATTTATTCGTTCGTTCATTCATTCATTCATTCATTCATTCATTTAACATTCATTCATGCGTGCATTCATTCATTCATTTATTCGTTCGTTCATTCATTCATTCATTCATTCATTCATTTATTCGTTCGTTCATTCATTCATTCATTCATTCATTTAACATTCATTCATGCGTGCATTCATTCATTTATTCGTTCGTTCATTCATTCATTCATTCATTCATTTAACATTCATTCATGCGTGCATTCATTCATTCATTTATTCGTTCGTTCATTCATTCATTCATGTAAATATTTGAAGAACTTTCACAAAATTCCGTTCAGTAGTTTGAGTTATCATTGATAAGGTTTTCCAAAATGTAGTAGTTAGCGCGCAAAGAAAATTCAAGATATAATATTTAATATAGTACGGTACGCAATGGACAGCGTCTTGCATTAAAATTCATAACTTTAAAACTAATACAGATATTAAAATAATTGTTTCACTAGAATGAACTGCGATAATTGGTGCATAGTTTAAACATTATTATTAAGAATCGATATTTTAACGTGTTCAATTGTACCTGAGACTTAAAAAAACAGAAGTAAATGAGAAACGATGGGATTGCCAAAAAAATTAGGAAACAAACTAAAATAAACTATGAAAAAAATAAAAACCATGACACAAAGGAGGATAGGGTGAAACGAAATGCAAAATATCAAGTTGGCAATAGAAGGTAAGTTGATAAGAGAACCTACCTTCGTTTATATTCAACTATTATTAAATATTTTAAAAGCAGTTTAGAAAGGACAGGAAACAAATAAATATTTAAAACAAAGATCGAATGTTGAGACTCAAAGAGTCTGGACTAGAAGAAAGAAAGAAATTACAGAAGGACGGCTTCAAAGTGTTCGAACGTCGAGTTCAGCATCTTTCATTAATGACGCATGAGAAGAAAGCATCAAATAAAAAGAAGGTATCCTCTGGAAGACCTTGAGTGAACTGTGTCTGAATTGTTAACGAGCACAAGGCTTTCCTTCCCTTGTTGGAAGAGGAATTGTAAAAGTTTGTAATAGGAATCTTCCCTCTATCTGCTCCGTGGTTTTTAAATCAAACCAATAACCTTGCATTTCTCTGAAGAAATCCTTAAGAATATTTGCAGTACTAAAAAATAAGAGTCTGTTTTTCTATTGAAATTTTATAGATGTCATTTGTTCTTAGATTCTAGTTCTGTTGCTAAGCAACTCAGTACTATTATATAACTCGTGCTGTATTTGTAGTGTTTTGTTTTTCTCTAAGGAAAACATATGAATAACATTATTCATCCAAAAAGATTTTCTTTTTGACGTGAATAGGCCTACGTATGTTATTAAGGTCCGAGGTATGAATGGAAGTATAAAATCGACACTCGACACTTTTCAACATGCCGTGGTCAACGTTTAGGTCTATATCTTAGAAAGTATACAACCTAAAACAAAGTGACATATTATACCATCGTGTTGAGGATATAGCTGATCACATCATCAGCGCAGCGGGGTAAAAAAAAAAGAATGTCGTCGATTGCAGCACCGTTTTGTTTTAGGCCTAGTATCGGCTGTAACGTCAGATCGAGTGGACGTATTTCGATGATCGAGGTACTATTTGAAATGGAATGAAGAGTTATATAAGAATGTGTTTTCAATAAGACGGCACATTATGCTGTAATAGTTCGCCAGAAACTAAATGAGATGTTCGTTGTGTACTGGGTTGGACGAGGTGGACCTCAGTCATGACCACCACGGTCACCAGACTTCACACTCCTTGATTTCTTTGTATGGGGATTTGTGAAACAGCGTGTTTTTCAGACAGAGCCTAGATATATAGATGACTTGAAACAAAGAATCACCCATGTTATCCAGCTCAACCCACCTGCAACAAATTTAAGCGTGACAGAAGAAAGTCAGGATCGAGTGAGGCATTTAGTAGTAAGAATAAAGCTTAAGTACTTTCTCAAGGTTTATACTTATGAGTATGAGCACTTCCTGTGATTATATACTCGTAACCACTAGAACATACTCATTTTCGTAAGAATAAAAACATTCTACCTACCGCGAATATATACTCATCTCAGCAGCCTTCTTGATCGTTTAAAAGTTAGTATATACTCATGTCACCTATCCTCTTTGACCACATTGCACCGTGATGCTCAGTTTTTTTATAGACTTTCACATGCTATAGGCATGCTGTAGTGGTTTGTGTTTTGTTTTTTTGTAAATTTTGATAATTTAATCAAATACATAAATTAGATAATTAAATAAATTAATTAATTAATTAAATAAATAAAATAATTAAATTAAGTAAATTAATTAATCAATTAAATAATTTAATTAATAAATTAATTAAAAAATAAAATAAACATAATCTAATAAATAAATAAATAATTGAATCAATTAAATAATAAAAGAAATAAAATAAGTAATAAAATAAATAATAAAAGAATTAAAATAAATAAATTGAATAAATGAATAAAATAAATAAATTAAATAATAAAATAAATAAATTGAATAAATAAATAAGTTAAATAAATTGAATAAATAAATGAATAAATAAATATATCAAATAAGTGAATAAATTAAATAAATAAATAAAGTAAATAAATAAATTAATTAAATGAATAAATAAAATAAATAAATAAATAAAATAAATCAATTAACAAATTAAAAAAATAAAATAAATTAATTAATTAAATAAATAAGAAAATAAATAAATAAATTAATTAATTAATTAAATAAATAAGAAAATAAATAAATAAATAAATAAATAAATAAAAATATTATTGTAGTATCGTTCATAAATTCTGCCATTTTTTTTAATTTAACTTTAAACTGAACACAAATCAACAAATATTCAGAATTGAGCTTGCTACAAGCCATATTCAGAATAACATGGGAACGAACTTATAAATATGAGAATATACTAGCTTTTATTCTTATCAAGTATGAGTATATATTCTGTACAAGATGGACACTTGAGTATATTCTATTATGCTTCCATTTATGAATATGTAATCAAAAATGAGTAGGTACTCAAATGATTTTATTCTTACTAACAAGAGTATTTACTAAAAAAAAAGTTCAGTATATACTAGATGCTCATATTTATTCTTACCACCCATTGTCTTCAAGTAAATGGAGCACATTTGGAACATTTGCGGTAGTGAACATACTGTATACAATTGTATTTCCAATTAGAGTAATGTTTCCCATTTGTCAACTGAATTCTGTGTCACACGGTATTTGGAGTCACCCAACCTCCTACATAATCTATTTTTAAAATTAGCAAAAAGTTAAGGTGAAATGCGGGATGGGTTTTAGTCAGAAAAGTTTAGCGAAAGTGGTGAACTCCATAAAAGTCTTTATTCTCCGAACTTACCAACACAATTATCATTCCATTTGGTGTGAGGAATCGAACCCAGTTCCACGGAATTAGTCCTCTCTCCAGCGTTGAATAAAAGGATGGTAGTTTGGATAGCTTACATTTTTCTTCTTCTAAGCCAACATTCAGTTTTATATGGGACAAGTAACATGAGTGTAGGCCTACAGTTTCCATGACAACTACACATTTTTAAACCGATGGTTGACAGTTGTTTATACCTCTCAGCTTAGTGCTGACAATTGAATTAATCCAGTGCACACAACAGATGGCTGCAATTGTAGTAGTTTCCTCTTATTTCTCAGCTCGCATAGGACTCTCACCCCATTTCACCCTTCCGGCCATCTGTTACGACCCTCTCTGTCTATCTCGTAGTCACGTGCAAGAAGTGTGGAGGCGGAAACTGGCTTCACACCACTCGAGTATTATCTCAGTTCCATTGTCAAAGAAACTCGTGAGAAAGTTTCTTACCTCGTGAAACTTCGGTCCACTTTATGGGCCTATTCAAAAGACGTTCCCAATTGATTCATTCTCTTCCCTAAATCCAAGGAGAATTCATTTCCGTAGCCATGGATACGCTTGAAAGGAAACATATGACTGTTGAAATCAACATAATAGTCATTGCAACTGAAGTGTGTTTGTTCCTGTATATCAGATATGGGCATAAAGGAGGGGAGGTAAAGATGATCGAATTTACTCCTTTCACAATATTTCAGACTTAGCTGTTGTGTTTACATCAACGGGTATTTACGAGGATTGAACCCTATGCTGTAGCCCTGACATTTCATTTCTTTTTTTTTTCATTTCATTTATTATATTCCACAGATATTACATTAGCAATGAAGCTTTAAGACAGGCATGTCAATTGATGCCATAGGAGCAAGCGCGCGCTTTAGAGCTCAGGAGAGCCTGAGCGCTTTACAGCGGAAGGGAAGGAGACAGACGAAAGAGGTAGTATATGCCGCTTGGTCGAGCTATATTTAGGGATGGCCAAAACTGATTCAATAGATAAAGGGAAGAGAACTTATTAAAACTGTATCCATGTTAATTTTTAGATTTGCCTGAGAAGTATAAGTGCATTATAAGAATATAAGCTTTAATTTTAATGCTCGTTTTTCACAAGTTTGATTTTTTATTCAAAAGAAATATTTTCTCAACTGTTCGTATAGAAAAGTGAAATTTTCAGATATAGGCCTATTTATTTAGTAGCCTTACAGAATGTTTTCGTAAATCTAATATACCGTATATACGTACTGCTGAAGATAGTGTATTGAAAATTTTGAAAATATTCGCATGGAAATTGTTTGTAAGGAAATGAATTAACAAAGCAACTACTGTTACATCATAAGCAAAAGATACGTGCCCATGTGTTGTAAAAATGTCAGCTCTATAGCTTCAGTAGATTTCGAGAAAATAATTTAATATTCTGATGATAGGAAGTTGCTCACAAATATCACCTTAAAAGCATAATGCGATAAGAGTTTTGTTGTGGAATATTAGTTACACTTAAAACAGATACAGTACCTAGGTAACTTTGCTTTGTACTGTAATATTGTTTTGATTAGTTTATTGATCACTTTTATAAGGCTAAAGATACCATCAATATAAATTCCAACTTATCATGTCGTACTCAATCTCTTTCTTTATGAATGATGTGTTTCATCCACTTAATACAGTATAATATTATACTACTATGGAATTTAAGTGAATATTCCTTCTTAACTCTTTATTATGTTATTAAGATTTAAAACACAAGTGCAATATTAAGAAATCAGTGTTAGTACTTTTGTTTTACAGACAATATAGATAATATTAAACAGAAAGAAGCCATATAAAAATAACGACATAAAATTTCACGTTCCGTTTGAAGTTTGTGCACCACTGTTTTCTTAATCCAACAGGTTGCTTATTCATATACACAACCCTTCCTCTTTCCATACTTAGCGCTTGCTGCCCGCGCACGACGTCAGTGTCAGAAAAATGCGCTGGGTTTGACATCACTGCTTTAAGATGTGGAACAAGTCAAAATTTTACAAGATTAAAATTACAATTTTTACCATTTTTTTACAATTTCAATTTTTTACAATTTTTGGCGAGATGTAGTGAGCCCAAGGATTCGCCAACATATTACCTGGCATTTGCCTTATGGTTGGAGAAAACCTCGGAAAAAACCGAACCGGGAAAAAAGAATCTTATCTTATTTTCTCAGAGAGTTCCATAGTAGACTGATGCACTGCTCCTTGCGATGATCCAAAATTTCCACAGCTTCCTGGATAAAGGGTTGTTGAACCTCTGCAAAACACTGATTTACGAACTGCACGACATCATTATTATATTAAAATGTCTTCACACGCAGGTGTTCTATGAGTTTTGGTAATATCACAGTCTAGTACAGCGGTGGCGAAAATGCAATCTTGGGCCGACCCACTGTGTAACCTGCAACGTGCATAGCACCTATGGAGGGAGGCGGACACCCGAAGGGGAAGTGAAGCAACTGTCTGACTTATTAACGGATTTTCATTTTCCTTACGTCAAGCACTTAAATATAATTTTATACAGTACAAGGCTACAAACTAATGTTTAGTACGTGTAACGAAGAAAGAAATGAACAATAAATGAACAATATCACAATCTAAAATTAACTGTCTTCAGAATGTCTCTGCGACAGAGTTTCAAAATCAGGACTTATGTCACTTACTGCCAGTCGTAGTTGATCACGAAGGTATTTGTCTGTCAGTCGTGATCTAAATTTGGTTTTTACTATTTTCATTGTTGAAAATAATTTTTCACAAACGTAAGTTGTAGCGAACATGGCTTCAGCAGAGCAAGCGAAAGAACGAAGCTTCGGATATTAATTTTTTGGCAAAGATTTGAAAGTTCAACATTTGTCAAGTCCTTACATCTAGCTTTCATTTGACATCACATAGTAAATCAGTGAGTTCAAATTGAAGAACTAACCGCATTATTCGTACATCTGCTGAAAAAGGATCGACGTACAGAGATGATGATGATGATGATGATGATGATGATGATGATGATAACAATAACACTTAACCTTTCAATGTTTCATCAGTAACATGTAGTATAATGTCGTTTTATGTTATACAACCGTTTTCCTCGTAATACTTATGAACAAATCATACATTTAATATTCTCATCATATTGGCAGCGAAAAAACGCGTCCTCCCATCCTACTTGGAAATTTCGTACATGGTTTCGAGAGAGACATATGCCACTCGCAGGTCAGAGACAAATACAAATGGAACGGAGTTTGACTCCAGTGAGTGAGAGGGTGTGGGGGTTGGCGGAGGTTAAGGAAGCGAAATGCACAGCTATCACTGCGAGCCACAATGTCTCGCGAGTCACGTTCTCGCCACGGCTGGTCTAGCATATACAGTCACGAAGCTTGAGTTGTGAGGGTGCTAGGAATAATAGACTGTGCCGATACTATTTCGCATTGTCTGTAATGAAGCGATATTAGCGATTCTAGTGGTTAGCAACTATCTATGGAAGCATATTTACTACGTATTGAGCTTCGTGACTGTATACTAGACTGTGGTTTGACAGTAATACAATATCTCGTTTGTTTTTTTGTCCAGTTGCTATGGTGATTTTCCTGACATTACGGATACAGAATTGCTAGCCGATGTACGGCTACAAACACAATGCCCTGTTCTTCCGAATCAATGATTCCACCGCTGGAGCGTATCATTGCTTTTTGTCGGGGTCTTCACTTCTACGAAAAAGTTGAAGACGATGTCAGACGGGAGTTTAAGATCGACTCAAGTCGATGTCAACGTCGGACGGAGTGGAAATTAATGGAAATTGGTACGAAATTGGAATTTCTGCAATTTGCTACACCACATCACAACTCGATGTGGGATTGAAATGGAAAGGAAAAATCAGAGTTCAAGGAGAGGTAGTGTGGTTGTTGGAGAAAGTACGTGTACAGTACAGGATATAAACTTGGCAGCTGTTGGTTCAATCCAAGTTAACAGGGCTTGAACACGGGGTAGATATACAGAATGAAAGCGGACTACAAATAAGAGGCCCTTCTGAGAGATGAATCAGGACAATGAGTCATACATAGAAGTTCAACATGATTGTGCTATTCTGTGAACGAGTTTTGGGAAAAGTATCATTTTAGGCTAATTTTCGAATGCATATATCAGGAAAACCAGCGGGGTTGGAGGGGCGACTCTGGGAGATTTTGTATTAATTAATTAACTCACTCACTCACTCACTCACTCACTCACTCACTCACTCCCTCACGTATGTGTGTATTTATTTACTTATGTGTTTACTTATTTATTTAATTATTTATTTACTTATTCATTCATTCGCGTATGCATTCATATATGTTTGTACTCATTTACTTATGTATTCACTTATTTATTTATTTATTTATTTATTTATTTATGATTTATTAAATTATATAATTATTCATTCATTCATTCATTCATTCATTCATTCATTCATTCATTCATTCATTCATCCCGTATGCATTCATGTACTGTATGTGTGTATTTATTTACTTATGTGTTTATTTATTGATTTATTGATTTATTTATTTATGAATTTATTTAATTATTTATTCACTTACATATAAATAAATAAATAAATAAATTCATAAATAAACAAATAAATTCATTCATTCGTGTATGTGTGTGTTTATTTATTTATTTATTTATTTGCATATTCATTCACTTATGTGTGTGTATTCTTATGTAAGTATGTACGTGTGTAGATATGTATGTATGTATTTATTTATTTACTTGCATATTCATTCATATATACGTCTATATATTTATGTATGTGTAGGTGTATAGATATGTATGTATTTATTTATTTATTTACTTACATATTCATTCATTTATACCTGTATACTGTATATTTATGTAGTGTAGGTGTGTAGTTACTTATTTATTTATTTATTTTATTTATTCATTCATTCATTATTTTATTCGTTCACCCACTCATATTTCTTTATTCGTTTTTATATTCATTTATATTTACTTATTTATTTATTTATTCATTCATTTATTCATTCACTTACTCTTTCTTTCATGAATGAATTAATTAATTAATTAATTCATTCATTCATTCATTCATTCATTCTCGTGTATATTCATGTATGTGTAATTGTGTAGGTATGTATTTATTTATTTATTTATTCATTCATTCACATTCATTTATTCGTGTATATATTCATGTATGTGTGTAGGTATATACTGTGTATTTATTTATTTACTTATTAATTAATTAATTAATTAATTAATTAATGCATTCATTCATTTATTCGTGTATATATTCCTGTATGTGTATTTGTTTTCAAGTAAAATAAGTCAACAAAAATTTGGTGATCTCTTATGGCAAAATGAAGAATAATAATGTTAGAGAAGTAAGTGACAGAACTGACGATTTACGTTGTTACAATCTCTCCCTTTTAGTCCAATCTATATCCCAGTAGAGCAATTCCTGTTTGACTTCTCTTTCATACCCAATTAACAATTATTAGAGGCGTACTATGCGAACTTAATGAAGTTGGAGGCAAGAGTGAATGTAATCACCTAGGAAACCAGCTCTATACACACACTTCTAACAAGATACGCAGGAATTCCTTTTGGTGTTCAGAGGTGAGCTTTGACCGGCCCTTCGTTTCCGCGTTGATCTGGGTGACCACAGCAACATTCAGTTCACGGCGTAAACGTAATAACTGGCTTCTGTCCCCAATAACGGTTAATTAATAGTTAAACAACTGAATGACAATATTACGGAGAGCAAATGTTACAATTCCAAACCTGCCGCATTCATATGGAAATGAGGGCCTTGCTGAATATTTGTCTGTGATAATGACTTTGTAATGAAATGAGTGCTGTGTTACTATGACAACCAAAACAATTATATACAAATCGACTTTTAGAGCCCGTAATATAAGCTAAATTGTATGCAGCTATTACTAATTGTTACAATGCATGCTATTGAAAGGTGTGTGAGTTCAAACTGGACCGATAAAGAAACATTTTCGAAAGAGGCAGACATTTTTAATAGCCTGAACTACGAGTATACGAGTATTTGATAGCTACCACATCTTGTCACAGAATATTATTATGTTTTTAAATATTATTATGTATTTTTTGACATTAATTTACATTTTCTTTTTTGTTCATTTGAATTGATTAGGATGCCGAAATTTAAAATCAAAGATTTGGACGGCTATCATTTCGATATATATATATATATATATATATATATATATATATATATATATATATATTAATTCATTCATAGTTTCTTGCCCAAGGACAGGTCTTTTACTGCAAACCCAGCATTCGCCAATCTTTTCTATTTTCCGTCTTCATTTTCGTTTTCGCATACGATTAATATATCTTAATGTTGTCTCATATCTTTTTCTGTCTCGAACTTACTTTTCTGTCGTTCACCATTCCTTCCAGTGCATCCTACAGTAGGCAGTTCCTTTTTAGCCAGTGTTCCAAATAATTTCTTTTCTCTTTCTGATTAGTTTCAGCATTATTATTTCTTTTTTTTTATAAAACTGTTATACTACCGGTTGTGAAACTTGGACTCTCACTTTGAGAGAGGAACAGAGATTAAGGGTGATTGAGAATAAGTTCTTAGGAAAATATTTGGGGCTAAGAAGGATGAAATTACAGGAGAATGGAGAAAGTTACACAACACAGAACTGCACGCATTGTATTCTTCACCTGACATAATTAGGAACATTAAATCCAGACGTTTGAGATGGGCAGGGCATGTAGCACGTATGAGCGAATCCAGAAATACATATAGAGTGTTAGTTGGGAGGCCGGAGGGGAAAGATCTTTGGGGAGGCCGAGACATACATGGGAGGATAGTATTAAAATGAATTTGAGGGAGGTGCGATATGATGATAGAGACTGGATTAATCTAGCATAGAATCTCCTGTAACTTCATCTCTCTTAGCCCCAAATATTTTCCTAAGAAACTTATTCTCAAACACCCTTAATCTCTGTTCCTCTCTCAAAGTGAGAGTCCAAGTTTCACAACCATACAAAACAACCGGTAATATAACTGTTTTATGAATTCTAACTTTCAGATTTTTTGACAGCAGACTAGATGATAAAAGCTTCTCAACCCAATAATAACAGGCATTTCCCATATTTATTCTGCGTTTAATTTCCTCCCGAGTGTCATTTATATTTGTTACTGTTGCTCCAAGATATCTGAATTTTCCCACCTTTTCGAAGGATAAATCTCCAATTTTTATGTTTCCATTTCGTACAATATTCTGGTCACGAGACATGATCATATACTTTATTTTCTCGGGATTTACTTCCAAACCAATATTCAGTTGAATTTATTCTGTAACACACTTGGAAATTGTTCAATTGCACTAGTTTTGTTTTCAGTTGATTACACTATACATTGGTTTCCCTGACTTCGGTTAGTTTGGAATCGATTACATTTCGATTGAGTTAGATTAGATTCGATACAATGTATTCGACTGAGTCTTTCTCTATTTTCAGCTTTCCTCAAGACTTAATACAGAAGTCAGATTTTCCCATAGCGAAAATTATGACCTCGCCAAATTACTATCTATCATCACCAATTCCATCGACAAAGGTACCTTCGTTGTGAATACATCGTCATGAAATGTCTAATTTAAAGAAACGCACTGAGCTGGATTTATTTGGACCACACGCTATTCGATTGGATTATAAGAGATTCGACTAGAACCATTGAGAGATCAAATTATAATTTTAGATCTGTTACAGGGACCATCAACGTAATATTTTACCTGCTTTAGTCGAAATAGGTATACAAATGCATGAAAAGAGCAATAGCTCTTGAGAGAAAGTAAAAATAATGCAACACTGAAATGGGAAAGTTTTCCCTGAGACGAAATCCGTCTTAATAATCCTGGAGTCGCACGAGGTCCCTGACTCCCAAAGAGATGCTATAGACGAAAGCATTAAAATAAATAACTCTCCGGTGTAGAATCCATCACTCACATCGCCGTCTTTTCTTTTCCTGTCCCTTAGCAACACTTGTTGCCTAGCAACATGCTAGGCTTCCTTGCATATACAGTTGTATAATAATTCTACCGTCATATTTTTATTTGTGCAAAAGCATTTGTGTATTGAAATACGTTTGCGTTTATGTAGCTGCTAAAGTTAAAAAAAATATATATATAATAGGAATAGACAATTACGAGTAGGAACTGATAATTTGGCGTGAAACTTCTGTACTCGGACTACAAGCAAAAATAAATTGTAACGTTTTTTTCTCATACTTGATACCTTGGAAACAAAAGTATAAGATGAATTTCATTCTTCGTGATTTTCCAAGCGATCTTTCTCGATCTATTTTTTATTTAATGTAACTCGAAGTTTTCTACACAATCCCTCCATTATGTAATTGTTGGATAGGTGTACTTATTCTGCTTGTGATAATATTTACTTAATACATAAATCCACCCATACTTACTTACTGGCTTTTAAGGAACCCGGAGGTTCATTGCAGCCCTCAAATAAGCCCGCCATTGGTCCCTATCCTGAGCAAGATTAATCCAGTCTCTAGCATCATATCCCACCTCCCTCAAATCCATTTTAATATTATCCTCCAATCAACGTCTCGGCCTCCCCAAAGGTATTTTTCCCTCCGGCCTCCCAACTAACGCTCTATATGCATTTCTGGATTCGCCCATACGTGCTACATGCCCTGCTCATCTCAAACGTCTGGATTTAATGTTCCTAATTATGTCAGGTGAAGAATACAATGCGTGAAGTTCTGTTCTGTGTTGTGTAACTTTCTCCATTCTCCTGCAATTTCATCCCTCTTAGCCCCAAATATTTTCTAAGCACCTTATTCTCAAACACCCTTAATCTCTGTTCCTCTCTCAAAGTGAGAGTCCAAGTTTCACAGCCATACGGAACAACCGGTAATGTAACTGTTTTATAAATTCTAATTTTCTGATTTTTTGACAGCAGACTGGATGATAAAAGCTTCTCAACCGAATAATAACAGGCATTTCCCATATTTATTCTGTGTTAATTTCCTCCCGAGTTAAATCCACCCTTATCTAACCTAAAAATTATATATCAGAATAAAGACTCAATTTTTGAAAATTTTTACACTGGAATATTGGTATTAATTACATTTAACAAGCGGATTTTACACTGTATAACACATCTACTTCTTACGAAAGTCTCTCATAAGCTACAGGTAGATGTAGCAACAAATTTAGAGTACATCGTTGTACATCGACAAGGAGGAAATTCTGTCATTATGCAACGAAATATAGATGACAAAGAAGAATGGCCTGAAGATTTAACTGAGACAGTGTTGATTTCAATACTGAAGAAAAATAATGCAAAGAAATGTAACGAGTTCAGGACTATCTACCTCAGGCATGTCAAAACCCTGCACATTGGGCAGTCGCGCACATTGTGCACTTGTCTCTGTGCAATGTGCAGTTCCTTTTCCCCTACCTGGAGGGAGGGAATCGGCTTGGAGGGGAGCGCGACAGGGCTGTACAGTACCTATAGTAGCAGATCAGCTTTTGTTTCAGTAACACAGATCAGTACGGGTGCTCATTGAGCTGTGATTGTGAATGCGTTATGGAAAATAAAGTGAGGAGTCCACAGATATAGCGAAGAAGAGAAATCACGAACCATATAACGTAACTGTTATAATGTTTTCCTCAGCCAACAGTAATTATTTTAAAATGAAAGGCTTTCATCATATCATGTGGACCTAATACTGATGTGAGAATTTAAATCATATTAGTAAAGTTCTCAAAATATGATATTCGCCAGCTCTTATTTCTTAATCAGTACTCTCACAGCAAGGCAAACATAATAATGATGTTGTTTTAGAGTCTGTACTAACATAGCCATCAATGGTTAGACGATTTACAACTTTCATTTGATAAGCTGATATGTGATGAGGGTCTTGAGGTTGTAAGGGAAGGAAGAAAGCAACTATTTGTAAGGCGGAAAAATAATACATAGTGGCGAATTTTCCATCTCACGTTACTATATTATCTTAATATACTTACGCTAATAAATCTTTAAAGCTGACAATGAAAATGTCCTCGCTTCACAGCTTGAGAAGTACTCTTTTAACTAAATTCAGTAACGCTCCCAACTTGCTGATACTTGCTCTCAACGTTTTCCAAATAAAGTATATATAAATTTAAATTTAAGCTTAATTTATCCAATTTATTAATAATAATGTGAATTTATATTAATATACAGCAAGGAAATGATTCCAGTGTAAAAGCCTCACAATGTCCTATTGCATGTAATTGGGAGTAAAATATTTCTTTAACATTTGTGCACCAATGGTCCCAATAATGTTGGAACAATGAAAGAGTATTACTTTGAAATAATCAGTACCTACTACGTAAAATGAAATATTGTGTTCGTTTTTTGTTGTTTCGAAATTACTGCAATATTTATATTTTCTTCAAATACTGTATACAAATCATGTAAATAAATGATTCTTTACAAACGACTGCATTGTGAATTGTAACTGAGTAAGTCTATTGTTTCTTGTGTTACAATTATTGTCAAATATAGACACTGACAATAATTGTGTTTTTTCTTCTGCTAAGTATGTTTATAATGTCCAAATGTCAATTTAATTGACCACTAGAAGCGCAGAATAGATTCTTGTACATCCCTCGCGCTAAGAACTGGTAAGAGCAACACGTGAATGACGCAATCTGCACAGACCGGCGTTCTGCGCACATACACTGCACTTTCAGTGTCTGATTTCTGACATGCCTGATCTACTTGATATCGCTCTGGGCGAAGATTCTCTTGCGAATACTGAATCGACGTTAATCTAAGATGGAAGAATAGTTAGAAGAGCAGTTTGGCTTCAGGAAGGGAAAAGGTAGGAGAAAAGTAATTGGACTGCTACGAAGAATATACGAACGACACCTAGAGAAGAATAAAGAAGTGTCTGTAGTATTTATGGACCTAGAAAAGGCTTTTGACACAGTGGATTGGAATAAACTGATGGGAATCCTAAAGAAAATTGGTGTGGATTGGAAAGAGAGGAGACTGTTCAGTAACCTTTATATGAAACAACGAGTCAAGATCAGGATAGGAGAAGAAATGTCAGAAGGAAGTGAAATACAGAGAGGAGTACGTCAAGACTGTCCTCTATCACCTAACCTGTTCAACATCTACTTGGAGGATTTAGTGAAGAACTGTTTTCAGGACATGGGAGGAGTGATAGTAGAAGGAAGAGTAAAGTGCATAAGATTTGCTAATGATATGGCGTTGTTAGCAGAAGTGGAGATGATACTAAGGGACATGTTACTGGAGTAAAACGACAGCTCTTAACAGATGGGATGAAGATAAATGCAAACAAGACGAAGACCATGGTCTTAGGAAGAGAAATAAAGAAGGTAAACTTGTGAATTCTAAATGAGGCAGTAGAGCAAGTGGACAGCTTCAAATACTTGGGGTGTACTATAAGCAGTAACATGAGCTGCTGCCAGGAAGTCAAAAGGAAGATAGCAATGGCCAAGGAAGCTTTTAATAGAAAAAGGAGCATCTTCTGCGGACCTCTGGAAAAAGAACTAAAGAAGAGACTAGTGAAATCCTTTGTATGGAGTGTGGTATTGTATGGGGCAGAAACGTGGACATTACGACGAAGTGAAGAGAAACGAATAAAAGCATTTGAAATGTGGATATGGAGAAAAATGGAGCGTGTGAAATGGACAGACAGATTAAGAAATAAAGCTGAGTTGGAAAGAGTGGGTGAAGAAAGAATTATGCTGAAAGTGATCAGGAAGAGGAAAAGGAATTGGCTGGGTCACTGGCTGAGAAGAAACTGTCTACTGAAGGATGTACTGGAAGGAATGGTGAACGGGAGAAGAGTTCGGGGCAGAAGAAGATATCAGATGATAGACGACATTCATATATATGGGTCATATGAGGAGACAAAGAGGAAGGCAGAAAATAGGAAAGATTGGAAAAAGCTGGGTTTGCAGTGAAAGAGCTGCTCTCGGGCAGAACACTGAATGAATGAACGAACGAACGAATCGTCGTTATATTTTTTGTCATCATTATTATTATTATTATTATTATTATTATTATTATTATTATTATTATTATTATTATTACTGTTAGGCCTATATTTGTCGAAAATTAACAAGCAGTATTTGCTGCTAGAGGACACTAGTTTAAGGCGATGGACTTCTGAAATTTGTATTTTATAAAACTACTAATGAAATTAGTTTCATTTTTTAACCACTAAATAGGACTATATCAATAAGTACATGGTCAAAGTTTCAAATATATTGAATGAAAGATGTAGCTATAGTAATAAATTTAATTAAAAATTGATACTCCACTGCTATCCATTGCATCCAATCAGTTTGTAAGATATTTTAAAGTCCTTATGGTCAAAGTGTGGCCAATAATTAGATCCATGCACTGTTGTGTTTTTGTGCCCCTCTTAGGTCAAAAGAATAGTTATATACGTTACAAGAGCGGTATGTTGACGTTTTCATAGTCGAGGAAAAGATTGAAAAAGCGAAACGTAGTTGAGCTTTTTCAATCTTTCCCTCGAACATGAAAACAAACATACCGCTCGTGTATCGTACATTATTTTGTGCGAAGATCGTTTATTACATACCTGAAAGACGAATTTCTAATTAGTTGCAATGAAATCTCCATGTTGGTTTCTGTTTAATGACGCCAACTTCGGAACACCAAAATATCTTTCTTCAACATTGTTGCTATAAAATGTTTTCTGTGTTTACTATACTCCAGCAGGCCGTGATATACGTCTTTCCCCCCCCCCCCAGTCTATAAATGCGAACTTAAAACAAACGGTAAGGTTATGTAATGATTTATTTTTCATTTTAATATTTTAACAATATTATTTATATAACATATTGCAGTAATAACATCGGCATCTGGAATCTTGTTGATTTTTTCACGGCTTCCTTAATGTTACTTGTATCAGGAATGCAATAAGTTTCGTGGAGTAGTAGACTTTACTTAATTTTTGCAAATATTTAAAACAATAATTAACATTGCCATTTAGGTGAAATTGCAGTGGTAAGTTTCCAATTTATAATTATTACTATGTTAAACGTCTCTAAAAATAATATGTTAAAAGCCTAAAGCAGTAAAATGAATGTCGCGCTTATGCGGTAAGAAGAGGGAAATTGTTATGTGTGTTACGTTGGGAATACTGAATGTGATATTTCACACTTACCGCGTATTGGTTCTGTGCGGAAAACAAGCAAATACGCACGATCTCGCACAAAATATATTTATTAATATTTTCCCCTCTTTCAATAATATAATATCTCTCATGTTCTAAGTTACTGAGATAGTGAGTTGTACCGTGGTATATGCTCCACACCCTTCTGAACATAACTACCTTATTTCATGGCTTTATCTTGAAACACTCAGGAAAAATACAAGTTGAAATAAATAAAAATGTTAAAACTATATAGTGGTTGACATAGCGACTGGGGAGCTTTTAAAAATGGCAACATAAACACATGTTTTAGTGTTGTAGGGGCACCACAATTCTCAGATATGCTATTTAAACTGCTGAGGATTTTTTAACACAAAAATAAAAAATGTGACTTTTTTACCCCCAAAACAACCTTTTTTCAGTGGTCCATTGCCTTATTGAAATACGAAACATAATATGGCGAAACAAAGCTATCTAGATCATAAGTAAGCAGACTAGAATCACAGTCTAGTATATGCAGACACGAAGCTCAATATATAGGAAATATGCATCCATAGGTAGTTGCTAAGCACTAGGGTCGCTACTATCGCCGCATTACAGAAAATGCGAAATAATACCGGCACAGTCTATTGTTCCTAGTAACCTCAAAACTCAAGCTTCGTGACTCTATATACTAGACTGTGCTAGAATACTAAATTTTTTCGAATCGCATAAATCTTATAATTTCCATAGCAACTACTTTGTGTTATTTCCTTATTTCTTTATTCCTTTCTTTTAATGCAGGACATCAAATTCACAATGGAAAACTTCTCGTGCAATAGGTGGGTTTCAAACCCAGAACTCTAGCTCCCCCAAAATGTAAGGAGTATTTTAACTGTTCATGTAGTACTCAATAACTTATAAATTCATTCTGAAAGAAAATTTCAGACAGCTTCCATTATCTACTTCCAGACTGTCAGTTGTTTTGTTTTGCTTCTTTTTACTGAAAATTGCTTTCCACTCCACAGCTTGTAACAAAGCTTTTTGCATTTCCTCCTGATGTGGCAGAAAAGCAATATTTATCCGTTTCACCAATTTCCTGAAGGAGATTTCTATCTGTACTCCTTCGGTATATTTTGGTCTCAGATGGTAGGAAGATCGCTTTAATGTCTCTATTTGTAGCCTAGAAAACTATCTCTGTTCGTAGTTCTTTTGTTTTATTTATAGCTCTATCTATTCCTTAATCCTCTTTTTACGCGTTCAATTGTTTTACGTCTTTCGTTTTAATATCCAATTAGTACGAGTTTTCCTCGTTTTATACATGGCTTTAATCCGACTACATTGTTGGGTTCGATTCCTAGCAGAAACTTGGAGATAAATGAAATGGAAGTATCTCATCGCAAAGTAATATAAAAGCTACATCCCATATCTTCATGATTGAGGATTGATTTAACATTTTACTAACTGTGATTCGATTCTTCGAGTTGACTGGATTGATAAGATCGGAAACTGTTTTTTTTTTTCCGAGATTCTTGCTTGTTTTAAATTAATAATTATTTATTAACTTAATGAAAAATTATGAATATGATTATGTCTATTCATTCATTCATTCATTCATTCATTCATTCATTCATTCATTCGTATATCACAGCAAACCCAGCTTTCTCCAATATTTCCTGATTTCTGTCATCCTCTTTGTCACCTCATAAGATCCATATATCTTAATGTCGTCTATCATCTGATATCTTATTCTGCCCCCAACTCTTCTCCCGTTCACCATTCCTTCCAGTGAACCCTTCAATAGGCAGTTTCTTCTCAGCCAGTGACCCAACCAATTTCTTTTCCTCTTCCTGATCAGTTTCACCATCATTCTTCCTTCACCCACTCTTTCCAACACAGCTTCATTTCCTATTCGTCTGTCCACTTCACACGCTCCATTCTTCTCCATATCCACATTTAAAATGCTTCAATTCGCTTCTATTCACTTCGCCGTAATGTCCATGTTTCTGCCTCATAAATTCCACACTCCACACAAAGCACTTCACTAGTAGCTTCCTTTGTTCTTTCTCCAGAGGTCCGCAGAAGATGCTCCTTTTTCTATTAAAAGCTTCCTTGGCCATTGCTATCCTCCTTTTCACTTCCTGGCATTATTATTATTATTATTATTATTATTATTATTATTATTATTATTATTATTATTACTATTATTATTATTACTATTATTATTATTATTATAATTATTATTATTATTATTATTATTATTATTATTTACGGCTTTTAGAAAACCCGTAGGTTCATTGCCGCCCTCACATAAGCCCGCCATCGGTCCCCATTCTCAGCAAGATTAATCCATTCTCTATCATCATATCCCACCACCTTCAAATCCATTTTAATATTATTCTCCCATCTATGTCTCGGCCTCCCCAAACGTCTTTTTCCCTACGGTCTCTCAACTAACACTCTATATCAATTTCTGGATTATGCTACATGCCCTGCCCATCTCAAACGTCTGGATTTAATGCTCCTAATTATGTTAGGTGAAGAATGCAATGTGTGCAGTTCTGAGTTGTGTAACTTTCTCCATTCTCCTGTAACTTCATCCCGCTTAGCCCCAAATATTTTTTCTAAGCACCTTGTTCTCGAACACCCTTAAACTCTGTTCTTCGCTCAAAGCGAGAGTCCAAGTTTCGCAACTACACAAAAGAACCGGTAATACAGGATGACTGTTTTATAATTATTGTATTATTATTATTATTATTATTATTATTATTATTATTATTATTATCATCATCATTTCTAAATTAAAGTGTAAAAGTATTTGTATACTTTCCCATGAATGTTTTCATTCACTAGAAATCTTAACACTTATTCAATATACAGGGTGATTCACGAGGATTTACAGTCTTTCCGAAGGCTTTCCAAGCAAAAAATGTCACATAAAAATGGATCTTATTCTCAATATTTACAGAGTTACGTTTCGTTATTGGAACGCATTGCTGTGAACGCGTGATCTTGGTCAGCGTGCAGTCGGCAGCCAGCGCGAGCGATACGGAAATCAAAGATAGCCGTATGCAGTTACGTAGAGCGACGAGCGCCGTTCACAAGCGTGCGGCCAAGTGTACTCAAGCGGACGGCGACATTTTTTTTAATGTGTTGTAAACTCTCCAAGACTGTAAATTAGAATGCAAAATTGAACTGCAAATAATTAAGTCGTTGGAAGTGGTGTGATTTGTAATAATTGTTGTAATAAATGCGTAAGAATAATGTAATTTTCTAGTTAAAAATAGAAAAAGATGTCTGTACGAAGCAACTAAGGAGTTCACAGCACATTTTTAGCTTCATAATACTTGAAAATTAAAGAAATGATACTTCTGAATAGTTCATTCTCTATTTGTATTATTATTTTTCTTCTAGCTAAAGAAAAAACGTATTTTACAAACTTCAAATTAGTGTAGCTCTAAAAATATTGAGAATAGGAACTACTCGTATGTTTGTATGACATTTTTTTCGTAATATGTATGGTAAGACTTTCCTGTGTTAAATTTCAACGTACTTCGTTAACATGTTTCGACCTATTTATGGGTCATCTTCAGAACTGGTCGTTGTTGATCTTGGCGCCACTTGTTGTGTTTCCTGTGAGGGTGTGTTCCTGTAGTATTGTGTAGAGTCAAAAAGTCTCAACACACAAACAACACAAACAAACAAATACAACCACACAGGTGTATACAAACTCAAATGTAACACCTGCAACAACTTCTACATAGAACAGACAGGCAAATCGTTTCAAACACGTTACAAAGAACACATCACAGCCATAACAAAATTACAAAACACCTCCACATATGCAGAACACATCACAAATGCTAACCACACTCACAGAGACATCAACACAGACATGGAAATACTACACATCCAACCAAAAAGCCAGAAACAAAACACATTAGAACAATATGAAATATACAGACACACGAAAACACACCCCAACGAAATTCTCAACACACAACTCAACTTCAAAACACACACAATCCTTGACTCTACACTATACCACAGGAACACACCCTCACAGGAAACAGAACAAGTGGCTTCAAGAACAACAACGACCAGTTCTGAAGAAGACCCATAAATAGATCGAAACATGTTAACGAAGTACGTTGAAATTTAACACAGGAAAGCCTTACCATACATATTCCGAAGTGATACAGTGTTAAAAGTTGTGTAATCAATATGTAAGACATTTTTTGCTGAAAATGTCTTCAGAAATAAGCTCCGTAAAGGACGGTAAATCCTCGTGAATCACCCTGGATGTCTGTAAAATTTCTGAACACTCTGTAGCTATCGTCTAATTACATATTTCAATTAAGGTAATTAATTATTAATGGTTTAATTTCCGCGCATTATCATTGGTTCTCTGTCTTTGCACAGTACAATATTAAAATATAATTTCGCCAATTTTACAGTGATAAAGAATGCTAATTAAGAGTTTCATCCAAGTAAAGCAATTAAAATGGATTAATTTAACAAATGAGGAGACTCTTGCAGAATAACAGGTACAAAATGGATGAAGTTTTGAGACAGGCTGAGAGATACGAGGTGGAATCGAAATATACGTGGAGAAAGTGTTCTCCAAAGTTCTTCAGTTCACTTACAGACGACTTTGCAAAGAGACCGGCACTATATCATCCTTGACACCCTTATCACTGGAGTGACGGACTTTCAAGAAGTCGTAAATCCCTATGAGAAATGAAACATGGCGGTTTATCTGAATTGGATTCTTTTCGGGTGAAATTTGTTGGAAAATTTCTCCGCTGTAGCAGCAGAATTCCTGCTTGCTTGTAGAGAGGAACAAGGTTCGATTCCCAGTAAGAAGCAAGTCCCAGTTTCAATACCGTAAGTTACGCAGTAATTCTGCTTCAATTGATTGAGGGAAAACCTCGAAAAAAACCAAACAATGTAATTTGTCGCAACACCAGAATTTGAACCCGGGAAGTCCACACTTGTGGAGTAACGGCTAGCGCGTCTGGCCGCGAAACCAGGTGGCCCGGGTTCGATTCCCGGTCGGGGCAAGTAACCTTGTTGAGGTTTTTCTGCGGTTTTCCTTCAACCCAATATGAGCAAATGCTAGGTAACTTTCGGTGTTGGACCCCGGACTCATTTCACCAGCATTATCACCTTCATCTCACTCAGACGCTAAATAACCTAGATGTTGATAAAGAGTCGTAAAATAACCTACTAAAAAAAAAGAACCCGGGACCGCTTGTTACATGGTCAGACATGCTAACTGTTACTAGTATAACAGCAGTGAACTGAACTATTGAACTATACTGCGTTTCATGATGCCTGACAGGCAAAGTAAACATTGCAACGGAGGGAGAAAGATAATATTGCTTCTCTATCAATGGCAGAGGTTACATCCCACACTTATCTTCAATTCCATTGATTGAGTAGCAGCAATATTATGTTCCACCCTTCCTGTGCCGGAAATGTTTACCTTGCCTGTCAGGCATTATGTAACGCGGTATAGTGAAGCATGGTATTAATTCGGAAATATAGAACTTGACACAATCTTATTCACAAAATATAAGTTACAAAAGCGGGTTGACAAATACACTTCTTAGACTATGATCTTTCTTAAAATATAATTTTTCTATTAGGCCTATATGAGTTTTATTTTATTAGATATGTTTTCCATTTTATTTTAATAATTCCTTCGATTCACAATTTTTAAATTGTTTAACGTTAGAATTACATGTAACTAAAATTGTCTTTATTTTTAACTGATATTATTATTATTATTATTATTATTATTATTATTATTATTATTATTATGGTCTATTACTAATTATTTGCGTATTGTTAATGTATTTCTATTTGCTATGTGTTTTTATAATGGTTGAATGGAAATGAAGTCCTTATAGCCTTAGCTCTGCCAGTAGAAATAAACAATTAAATAAATATATGAATAAATAAATAATATAGCCAAATAGATAAGTAAAGTAAATAATTACGGGAAGTGAATAAATAATGAAGTAAATAAATCAGTAAAATAAATGAATAAATGAATTATATAACTAAATAATAAATATATAAATAAAATAATAAGTAAATTAGTAAATAAATAATTACATAACTAAATAAACATAAGTACTAAATAAATAATAAGTACATAAATAAATTCATAAATAAATGTAGTTAATAAATACATAAAATAATAAGTAAATAAATACATCAATGAATAAAGTAAATAAATACATAAAAATAATAAGGAAATAAATAGATTCATAAATACATGAATAAATACAAAAATAAATAAATAAGTAAAAAATAAAAAGCAAGTAAATTACTAAATAATTACATAAATAAATAAATAACTACATAAATAACAAATAAAGTAAATAAATAAACATAATAAGTATTAAATAAATAATAAATAAATAAATTCATAAATAAATAAAGTTATTAAATACATAAAATAATAAGTAAATAAATACATCAATAAATAAAGTAAATAAATAAATAAATACATAAATAAATAAATATATAAATAAAAAATAAGTAAATTAGTAAATACATAATTACATAAATAAATAAATGAATGACTACATAAATAATAAATGAAGTAAATAAATAAACACAATTAGTATTAAATAAATAATAAATGAGTAAATGAATAAATAAATAAATATAATAAGTAGATAAACATATACATAAATAAATGAATAAATACAAAAATAAATAATAAATAAATAAAAATTATAAGTAAATAAATACATCAATAAATAAAATAAATAAATGAAATAAAAAATAAATACATATATAAATAAATGTTTAAATACAAAAATAAATAAATAAATAAATATGTAAATAAATACATAAATAATATCTAAAACTATTAGTACTTGGTCTGCTGTCTTACAAAAGACTCTTTTATTACCATATCCGTGACTGCAACTTTATCCAGGCAACATGCAACACATAAAGTGCAGAATTACTATGGCTGATCTTTTGAACCATAACAACACGTGACTTTGCAAACTTCCTCTGTGTAGAGGGAGGGCTTACCTTAAAGGCACTCTGCGACCTCACAGAAAGTACAAGTAATTGGATTTCATGCTCAAACAGCCCTTTTATTCCACATCATAAAGAGGAATTCGGACATGTAAACAAGAGTTTGCGTCCCCATGTGAACTGAGCTGAAGGTAAATAGCGCACGTTTCAACTTGAAAGTAATTGCAGCCTTCCTGGAGTCCTATTATTGCGTCCAGGGACCTAATACAGTGTTATTAAAGTTTGTTCTACGTGCTTTGCTGTACAGTTCGCTCTGGTACACTTACTCCCTTCAAAACAAGCAAATTAAAACTACTCAACTTGCATTTTAATTCATGTCTGCTTCCACTGCTACCACTCCGTCTGTCAGCCTGTATCATTCTACCACAGTCTAGTATATACAGTCACGAAGCTTGAGTTTTGAGGGTACTAGGAACAATAGACTGTGCCGGTACTATTTCGCATTGTCTGTAATGGGGCGATAGCAGCGATCCTAGTGGTTAGCAACTATCTATGCATGCATATTCCCTACATATTGAGTTTCGTGAAAATATATACTAGACTGTGATTCAACCTTGGTTCAGTGACGACGTTATGAGTATTAACTCTACTGTACAAGAATTCGCAAAGCAATAAAGAAGAATGTATACTTACTTCTTACCGGAGGTTCATTGCCCGCCATTGGTCCCTATCATGAGCAAGATTAATCCAGTCTCTATCATCATATCCCACCTCCCTCAAATCCATTTTAATATTATCTTCCCATCTACGTCTTTGCCTCCCTAAAGGTCTTTTTCCCTCCGGCCTCCCAACTAACACTCTATATGCATTTCTGTATTCGCTACGTGCTACATGCCCTACCCATCTCAAACGTCTGGATTTAATGTTCCTAATTATGTCAGGTCAAGAATACAATGCGTGCAGTTCTGTGTTGTGTAACTTTCTCCATTCTCCTGTAACTTCATCCCTCTTAGCCCCAAATATTTTCCTAAAAACCTTATTCTCAAACAATCGTAACCTATATTCCTCTCTCAAAGTGAGAGTCCAAGTTTCACAACCATACAGAACAACCGGTAATGTAACTGTTTTATAAATTCTATTTTTCAGATTTTTTGACGGCAGACTGGATGATAAAAGCTTCTCAACCGAATAATAACAGGCATTTCCCATATTTATTCTGTGTTTAATTTCCTCCAGAGTGTCATTTATATTTTTTACTGTTGCTCCCAAGTATTTGAATTTTTCCACCTCTTCAAAAGGATAAATTTCCAATTTTTATATTTCCATTTCGTACAATATTCTCGTCATGAGACAATCATGTGTCTTTATGGGATTTACTTCCAAACCTGTTTCCATACTTGTTTCAAGTAAAATTCCCGTATTTTTTTAATCCTTTGTGGATTTTGTCCTAACATATTCACGTCATCCGCATAGACAAGCAGCTGATGTAACCCGTTCAATTCCATACATATATGCCTAACTTAGTCATGCATAAAAGGAAACATTGAAGGAGGAGAGTTCGATCCGGTACTGTGGATTGAATTCGGCGTAGCTCAGTGGTCAGAGCGCTTGGTACGTAGAACCAAGGACCCGGGTTCGATCCCAGGCGCCCTAGCGAATTTTTCTCCTCAAATATTAATCGTTCTTCTGTTTTTGACATATTCTAAGCATTAACTTTAGTTGTGGTTCAGTAGCATTAAATATACTTGTGATATATTAGTAAACATTTTTATATCAGACATACTGGGTGATACATTATTACGTGTAAATACAGACGTGGACAAATTATTAACAAAATTGACGATTTTTATGATAATTCTGTTTACAAAATTTGACTTTTCAATTTCGACTACCGTACAGTTGACAGTTTTGCATATTTCTATCATTACAGCAGACAGAAATATGCAAAAATGTCAACTGTAGTTTAAATTGAAGAGTTAAATTTTGTAAAAATATGTAATAAAAATCTTCAATTTTGCTAATAATTTGGAAATATCCAAAATGTCAACTATATTCCAAATTGAAGATTCGAATTTTGTAAAAATATGTAATAAAAATCTTGAGTTTTGCTAATAATTTGTAAATATGCAAAAATATCAAATGTAGTCAAAATTGAAGAATCATATTTTGTAAAAATATATTAAAAAATCTTCAATTTTGCTAATAATTTGTCCACGTCTGTACTTTGTGTGTGTATTGTAGAGGTGAAACTAAGACTGAAACGTTCTATACAACTTTTTTGGAAACCTTTAATTCCAGAGTTCCAGTAGATGGCACTTACGTCATAGTAACTGCATAGGCATTACTGTTCTCCCACACATTTGGTGTGGCATTGTGGGGAATCAGTTGCTCGGACCTCGAGTTCTACCTCCGCGGTTGACTGGGGAAATCTATCGCGCATTCTTGGAACGCGAATTGCATGGTCTGCTACATGATATCCCTCTTGCAACGCGAGTGAACTTATGGTTTATGCACGATGGTGCTCCTGCGCATTACTGCCGCAACGTAAGGGCGTATCTCAATGCTGCGTATCCAGGTCAATGGATAGGTCGGGCAGGGCCAACTCCTTGGCCAGCCAGATCACCGGACATGAATCCTCTGGACTTCTACCTTTGGGGCCTCCTGAAGTCGTTAGTGTATGCCTCTGCTGCACCTAACGTAGAAGTACTACAACAGCGAATTGAACATGCGTGTGGAATTGTTCGTGATGAGATGAACGGTCTGTGTAACGTTCAGAGATCACTAAGGCGGCGAGCACAGGTATGTCTTCAAGTTGAGGGACAGCACTTTGAACATGCTTTTCACTAATAATTTTGCAAATGTGTAAAGTCTAGGAGAAGTTGCTTTACATTCTTTACTGTGTTTGGTTTTAGTTCACAAAACTGCATAAGTAGACTGCTGAGGATATGGGTTTAGTGACTTTGGTTGTTTTTGTACTGAAGTCCAAATGCACTGTACGAAAGTGATAATTAGTTTACATTTGGTGTGTTATCCTTTCTTTGTTTGGGAGCGCAAGTTCTACGCAAACTGGCGTTAACTCTGGAATTAAAGGTTTTGAGAAAAAGTTGTATAGACCGTTTTAGTCTTGGTTTCACCTTTACATTACACACACTAAGTATTTACACGTAATAATGCATCACCCTGTATAGTCTATGTAATATTTATTTTGTGCGAGATCGTGCGTATTTGCTTGTTTTCCGCACAGAACCAATACGCGGTAAGTGTGAAATACCACATTCAGTATTCCCAACGTAACACACATAACAATTTCCCTATTCTTACCGCTTAAGCGCGACATTCATTTTACTGCTTTAGGCTTTTAACATATTATTTTTAGAGACGTTTAACATAGTAATAATTATAAATTGGAAATTTACCACTGCAATTTCACCTAAATTGCAATGTTAATTATTGTTTTTAAATATTTGAAAAAAATTAAGTAAAGTCTACTACTCCACGAAAATTATTGCATTCCTGATACAAGTAACATTAAGGAAGCCGTGAAAAAATCAACGAGATTCCAGATGCCGATGTTATTACTGCAATATGTTATATAAATAATATTGTTAAAATATTAAAATGAAAAATAAATCATTACATAACCTTACCGTTTGTTTTAAGTTCGCATTTATAGACTGGGGGAAAAAAAAGACAGACGTATATCACGGCCTGCTGGAGTATAGTAAACACAGAAAACATTTTACAGCAACAATGTTGAAGAAAGATATTTTGGTGTTCCGAAGTTGGCGTCATTAAACAGAAACGAACATGGAGATTTCATTGCAACTAATTAGAAATTCGTCTTTCAGGTATGTAATAAACGATCTTCGCACAAAATAATGTACGATACACGAGCGGTATGTTTGGTTTAATGTTCTCGGAAATTAAAAAAACTCAACTACGTTTCGCTTTTTCAATCTTTTCCTCGCACATGAAAACGTCAACATACCGCTCTTGTAACGTATATTACTATTATGTTACATATCAGAGCTTCGTCTGTTCATGATTATTTTCTGATCAATAACACTTCTTACAGCTTCTCCTTTCCCCCTCCTTCGTCTAGCGCACACTATGGAGAGATGTTTGTTGCTAGGCCACCCTTCACACTGATTTGCACCGATCCCATTTAATTCTGTTGCCCGCTGATCGTATATAAGGGCGGGGCAACACCCAGCCCCCAGGTGCACAAACACATCCATCCAGCCAGCTTCTAGTTCGTTTCTTTAATGGACTCTCAATTCCTTAAAGCAAAGACTGGATTACTCTACGTATTTCTTTTGTTTACTGCGATCGTCTACTGGTTCGCGCAGTTCATTTAACACTGGACATGGTCGAACATACTGTGGTGGTTGTTTTGCTTGTCCTAGGCATCTGCTTATTGACCCTGCTTACAACACAGTAGCAATGAAAGTGATACAACCGTGCGTTTTATTTTCTCAGTACGCGATGTATAAAATGATAGTATTTTATTTTACAAAATAATAGAATTTTACATCTCTAACGAATGGTATATTGCAATAAAAGATTGGGAAGTTTTTTTTTAATACAAAATCGAGGAAAAGTTCAAAAAAAGAGCAGAGCAAATTTTTGAATTTCCGAGATTTTGCAATGCACTTAACAAACATGTATTGTATTTTTGCACGATCATATTTTTAAAATTGTATATACAATATATTTTACATTAATTGAGTCTGCCGAGGTAGCACTGTGGTAGCGCGTTTGCCTTCAGACTAGCCGGCCCGGGTTCGATTCCCGGTCGGGGCAAGTTACTTGGTTGAGGTTATTTCCGGGGTTTTCCCTCAACCAAATATGAGCAAATGCTGGGTAACTTTCGGTGCTGGACCCCTGACTCATTTCACCGGCATTATCATCTTCATCTCATTCAGACGCTAAATAACCTAAGATGTTGATAAAGCGTCGTAAAATTACCAACTATAAATAAATAAATAAATAAGTGAATAAATAAATAAATAAATAAATGAGTGAATGAATAGATGAATAAGTAAATAAAGAAATAAATAAATAAACAAATAAGTACATAATTAACTGAGTGAATGAATAGATAAATAAGTAAATAATTACATAAATAACTAACTAAATAAATAAATAAATAAATAAATAAATGACTGAGTGAATGAATAGATGAATACGTGAATAAATAAATAAGTGAATAAATGAATAAATGAATGAATTAATGAATAAGTTAATAAATAAACAAATAAATAAATAAGAGAATGAATGAATAGATGAATAAGTAAATAAATAAATGAATAAATAAATGAGTGAAGGAATAGATGAATAAGTAAATAAATAAGTAAATAAATAAGGAAATAAATAAATGAATGAATAGATGAATAAGTAAATAAATAAATAAATAAATAAATAAATAAACGAGTGAATGAATAGATGAATAATTAAATAAATAAGTAAATAAATAAGTAAATAAATAAGTAAATAAATAAATGAATGAATAGATGAATAAGTAAATAAATAAATGAATAAATAAATAAATGAGTGAAGGAATAGATGAATAATTAAATAATTAAATAAATTAATACGTAAATAAATAAATAAATAAATAAATAAATAAATAAGTGAAAGAATAAATGAATAATTAAATAAATAAGTAAATAAGTAAGTAAATAAATGAACGAATGAATAGATGAATAAGTAAATAAATAAATAAATAAATAAATAAATAAATAAATAAGTAAATAAAATAATGAATTAGTGAATGAATAGATGAATAAGTAAATAAATAAATAAATAAATAAATAAATAAATAAATAAATAAATAAATAAATAAATAAGTAAATAAAATAATGAATGAGTGTATGAATAGGTAATAGGTAAATAAGTAAATAAATAAATAAATGAGTGAATGAATAGATGAATAATTAAATAAATAAATAAGTGAATAAATGAATGAATAAATGAATAAATAAATAAATAAGTGAATGGATGAATAGATGAAGAAATAAATAATTAAATAAAAAAATAACTAAATGAATAAATAAAATAAATTTCTGTATATATAGATATAATAGACTACAAATTGTAAGTAATAATATTTGGGGAAGGGAGGGGGAATGATGTAGGTAACCCTAAAATTATAGAAGACGTATTTTAAGGTAAAAACTTAAGAACACTGAAAAAACGTACTATTTGGCCACCCTGAAGACACAGCATGCCAAGGGTAACATTCAGTACACATTTATCAAAGAGCCAGAAAGATATCTGTTTTTCTATCGGAGTTCGAAGTCAGTTCCACTGTATTTATACCCGGAAATGCTTGTACTTGAGCTATAGTTGCGGATAATTTAAACTTGTATTCTTTATGACGTAGGCCTGTGGGATAACCTGTATCATATTTACGCGACAAATGTCTAGCGAAGTACACGTACATACACGCGGACAAGCAGTAAACGCTTCACCCCTGCAGGGTTTATTCTCCCCCTGGGAGCGTGGGGATGCTCATGTTTTCAGAGATCGGTGTTGTAACGGGGTCACAAACCCCAGACGCTCCGACATAACCCGCCTGGGCGTAGATAGGGGTACTCAGCAGTAAACTTTCTAATCTAAAGTCAGGTAATCAGATCCAGCGATTCTTTTGTTTTTCTTTTCTATTCAGCACAAACAACTTTCGTATCTTCGAGTGTTTGTTCCATAGCATTCGGTGCAATTCAATAAATGGTTGTGTAAGCTTGAACTGCAGATCAGCTTTCGCCTTTTCAAATATTCTCAGAATGTCGAAGCGATTGAATTATTATTATTATTATTATTATTATTATTATTATTATTATTATTATTGTTATTATTATTGTTATTATTATTATTATTGTTATTGTTATTATTATTATTATTATTATTATTATTATTATTATTATTATTATTTACTTACAAATGGCTTTTAAGGAACCCGGAGGTTCATTGCCGCCCTCACATAAGCCCGCCATCGGTCCCTATCCTGAGCAAGATTAATCCAGTCTCTATTATCATATCCCACTTCCCTCAAATCCATATTAATATTATCCTCCCATCTACGTCTCGGCCTCCCCAAAAGTCTTTTTCCCTCCTGCCTCCCAACTAACACTCTATATGCATTTCTGGATTCAACTATTCGTGCTACATGCCCTGCCCATCTCAAACGTCTGGATTTAATGTTCGTAACTATGACAGGTGAAGAATACAATGTGTCCAGTTCTGCGTTGTGTAACTTTCTCCATTCTCCTGTAACTTCATCCGTCTTAGACCCAAATATTTTCCTAAGAACCTTATTCTCAAACACCCTTAATCTCTGTTCCTCTCTCAAAGTGAGAGTACAAGTTTCACAACCATAGAGAACAAGCGGTAATATAACTGTTTTATAAATTCTAACTTTCAGATTTTTTGACAGCAGACTAGATGACAAAAGCTACTCAACCGAATAATAATAGGCATTTCCCATATTTATTCTGCTTTTAATTTCCTCCCGAGTGTCATTTATATTTTTTACTGTTGCTCCAAGATATTTGAATTTTTCCACCTCTTCGAAGGATAAATCTCCAACTTTTATAGTTCCATTTCGTATAATATTCTGATCACGCGACATAATCATATACTTAGTCTTTTCGGGATTTAATTCCAACCCTATCTCTTTACTTGTTTCAAGCAGAATTTCAGCGTTTTCCCTAATTGTTTGTGGATTTTCTCCTAACATATTCACGTCATCCGCATAGACAAGCAGCTGATGTAACCCATTCAATTCCAAACCCTCTCTGTTATCCTGTACTGTCCTAATGGCATACTCTACAGCAAAGTTAAAAAGTAAAGGTGATAGTGCATCTCCTTGCTTTAGCCCGCAGTGAATTGGAAACGCATCTGTCAGAAACTGACCTATACGGACTCTGCTGTACGTTTCACTGAGACAAGGATAAACTGGATATCTTATTACTATGCTTAGATATCAGCAAAACTTTCAATGTGTTTTCACATATCTTGCTTCATAAGTTGAACAAAATTGGTCTTTCTGTATATTACGTAAACTAATTTAAAATTTATCTCTGTGTTGGATGATCATATGTACGAGATTTTTACAAACTGAACATAAATAGTTCTTAACTCACCATATATAAGGAAAGTTAGATTCAACAGAGGAATTATCCCTGAATTGAAGTGTCAGGCGACAATAATGGGCTAGATTTCCTTCACTCTACCAGTGCCTTGACTCCATAATCATCTTTACACTCATTAATCTTGTATGAAAATCTGGCTAATATTTTAGAGGAAGTAAAAACGGACTTAAAACATTGCCGCTTCTAAAATTTTCCGCTGTAGGGCTATAGCCTATATTTATTCCACTCATAAATCCGCCCTTGGGAAGCGGTAGTTGTTGCAAAGGTATACACATATAAATCAGGTTTTACCTTCATAAATCAAGATTGAAATGACGACACAGTAAATCTGTCAATATAAAATAGCGGGCACTGGAATTTTTTTTTTTTGACATGGGGAGTATGTGAATCCGTGATAGTTTCTAAAGAATGGTAGTGGGGAAATTCGACCTTCACTCTTGAGTTGGACATATCCGCCATACAATATACTGGATTCCTTTAGTCAGATATGATAGGAAATACTGTACCTCACAAGTGATCAATGAGAGCATAATACACTTCTTAGTATGGATTACGCTCATTGGACCCTACGGAAAGCCAAGACAATGTAGCTGAATTGTAGCTTCACGCCCTTCTGTTCTTTGGCTTGGTTTTATGAGGGCTGGGCCCGGAATAGCCCATCGTGCCCTATACAAGGCTGAAGCGATATAATTGTGCAGACTGAAGGGGAAAACAGAAGAAAAAATACAAAACCTATTATGCCTCTTGCAATTAATTGCATATTTAATGATTATAAAATTACTAGTAGCTTGTGCAGCAAATGCTGCAAACTAAGTTCATTAGATGTTCAAATAAAAATTGTTCAGATTTTATTTCAATGAAAAATACCAGATATTTTGAAAGTTATTTGCTTCCATAATAATGTTACATGTTAAATGTTATGTTTTATTTAACGACGCTCGCAACTGCAGAGGTTATATCAGCGTCGCCGAATGTGCCGGGATTTTGTCCCGCAGGAGTTCTTTTACATGCCAGTAAATCTACTGACATGAGCCTGTGACATTTAAGCACACTTAAATGCCATCGACCTGGCCCGGGATCGAACCCGCAACTGGGCATAGAAGGCCAGCGCCATACCAACTTGCCAACTAGGTCGACTCCATAATAATGAAACATATTCCTTCTGAATGGTTTTTTTAATGCCAAATACTTTTTCTTGAACCTATACACCTTCAGTTTCAACGCGAAAACGCAAGTAACAATGTCAGGACGATCAGTGGGATTTTCATGTGGGAGTAAAGCAGTAGCTATTTCAGGTCGTTGTGGATTGTAGGTGAAAGTTAAAAAAATGTCAGGTTTGCTATGCTTTCAAACAATAGACATAGCATCTTGGTATAGCTGCTGCATGTAGAGTTGAAATTTAGAGGGTAAAATCATTTCATCATGCTAAGAGATCTTGCTGAAATGTTCGGGAGACTACAAAATTTTGTAGACCTCTTATTTTATCAGTAAGTAATACCTTTTGGTCTTTCCTTAGGAACTGTATTTTGCGCTCTCTCGAGGCAATACTGACGAGAATGACTTATACAAATATGTACATCACACCGCCATCAAGTATATGAAAAAACCCCAACCCCACTTGATTAATAACTATAAAAATATTTGATTTTTAATAACAGCATTATCTTACCTAAGTTTTGCAGTTATATACAGTATAATAGCCGTCACTCAGTAAATTATAGAAATGAAGATCTAATTTAAGATATTCTCTACATCTACTTATATAACCCCAAAACGTTTCATTTTCATATCATCAATATAGCATTAATACGTATAATTAATGAAACATAGTTACATCATGGCATTAACTATAATAATATTTAATTTCTAATGGTAATAATGTCATCAAACCACATCAAGTTTTGTAGATTTTAATATCCAATGCACAGCTGTACTCAGAAAATTATACACCGCAGAATCAGACCTGTAAATTATTTTTAATAAGCCTTGAAGTTTTTAATAACCAATTGACTTTGAGCCCTAAATATGTCAGCAATCCTGCAGGTCATGGCCTTCGTGTAATAGCCTATTGTTTATTGTAGTATATGTTTTATTCTGAAATGCAATTAGTTCTCAAAACTGACGAAAAATGGATTTTGTAAAATAGGAAAATTATATAGGAAAACTAACGCTTCACTGAAAGTTACTATTTTTCTGAAAATCCTTGGATGCCAAGCTTCAAAATGACGGGTCATTAATTAAAATCCGTTCAGCCGTTTTCCCGTAATTTCCATTACCAGTTAAAATTCTATATATATAGATGTTTAAAATCTCATAGTTTGGCAACAGCGCGATGTCGGCTTACCTACGAATACTCTAACAATCACTGCATTAGGGCTGCCAGACTTTCTAATGGCAAGAAATAACGATAAATGTTATTTTTTATGCTCGACCATGCCGAAATGTAGTAATTATACACCTGGTTGCAGTCCTTTAATGCATGTCATTAAAGTACACCTACCCATTAAAGTACAGGTGTTCAGCCAATGACAACTCAGCTTACAGGTGTTCAGCCAATGACAAGTCAGCTTTGTACCGTTATAAAACCGCAAGTATCGATTATTCTCGGATATGCACTCGAAAGAGAATTAGCGAAAAGTCACGGAGGCTAGAAATCCAATACTGTCGCAGAAGGTTTTGTTCTTGTTACTATAATAATTAGCGTTAATTGTAAATAATATTCAAATAAATTTAATTGGTCATCTCGTTTTTCAATGTCAAATTCAATAATCAAGGTTATATCAAGTTTAACGGGATTACATCAATGTCAATGACATTATTGTTCCTCGGAAAAAAATCAATACTTTCGCGTCTGCGCATATCTCACAATTCACGACCTAGAACAAGGTCACTTCCGATCTTGTTAGATACAAATAAAATGTATACATCTGAATAATTTCGAGTTAGAAATATGGTCAAGCATAAAAAGTCGTTTGAAACTCGCCTATATTGGTAATTAAGAAGCTCGTATGAAAATTATGAAACTCGCTTGCTCTCGTTTCATAAACATCCATACTCGCTTCTTAATTACTATCATTATAGGCTCGTTGCATAATGTACTATTATTTAATTTGCAATAAAACCTTCAGTTTATTTTAAAACTGTAAAGGAATAAATTATTCCTCGTCAGTTTTTCTAATGATAAGAGGAAAAATCAATCATACTGATATTACTTACTGAGTAAAACAGTGTTATCATGTAAGGGAATTTTTTTTCTGAGAAAGTTATTCATTTTGGACTAATATGGCTTTAAAATTTTTGTTGTGCTCTCCAGGGAATAAGCTGTTGAAATCTGCATATTTATATTAATTAAACTCTATATATTAAGCGATGATGGTCATTGTTCTTCCTCTGACACATATCGTCAAGTGAGACGTACTGCCTGATAATAGATGTACATATCAGCCAGAACCTCAATCAGAGAATAGTTATTATGATTATTAATAAAATTGTCATTACACCAATATTCATTAGTGATTTCGAATCCGACCACTCCAAGCACAAATGTCGACCGTATGCAATTTATATTGAACTGGGGAAGTGCAGTCAGGCATTTATGTTGGCACTCCTGCTCATCGCTCGTTAAGTCAACAACTGCTTTACCCGACAGCACTCGCGAACTACAATAGGTAGCCGTTGTGACCACCGGACCGCCATATCTGGTCGAAGTTGCCAGGAACAGTAGAGGACAATATTATACACCACGAGATATTAGCTGTATCCCTCTCCTAGAATTCAATTACGTGCTTTTGGTGAATTTATATGCGTCTATAGTTTACGATGGAAGTCTTATGTGAATTAGAGGTTTTAGCTAATATATCTACAGGGACATCATTTTATTTTTACTTGCATTTTTATTGTACCTGCATTTCTGAATGTACTTCACTCTCAACCCTTCACTAATGTCCTTGCTCCCGTCAGACACACAAACTTACGGCCGCTGTTGCATTCGAAGTCTTCAAGCAGTGAAGTAAACACTGCAGTGTATAGTGTGTTTCAGAAATATGGTTGCGTTTTCTATAGAAGAAAGAATCTATATTAATAATATCGTACTAAAAATTATATTCAAAAAACGATAAATTCAATTTCATAGAATATGCTTCAAAATGTTTTTAATAATATGCGTACTGAATTGAAGCCTGCATTGTAATGAACGGGAACCATTTTCAGCAACTTGTTTAAAAATTCAGATTAGCTTATTTTGAATTGAGGTGGCTAGAAGCAAAGGAATGCTAGTAACATTTGTAATAACATGAGTTAAGTGCATCCAGTCTAAGAAAAAGTATCTAACATTTTAGTGGCAAAGGGATATTTTAATCGCATCACACATTAAAATTTAAATAAAAATTTCACCGATTTTACGAAAGCTTAAATATTTAAACCCCATTTTCTCAAAAGTAACTTAAGTGCACTTACAGCCCTTTACTTATGAGCCCCTCAATTTAAATGCACTCTCTATATTGTATGTTAACACCAATATTTAATATGCTAAATAAAGTAGACATTACATAACGAACACAGCCATCTGAAAAGTTGAGTTTTAGAAAAAAAAAACGTTACTACTCTACTGTATTTTGATAAATTCCGTAAAAGTGATGATGAAACTGAAAATCGTAATATCGTATTTCCCTACAACATAAATGGATACACTACTTTTCTCCCCTCCTATAGCTATTAAAATGATTTGTTTACATATTGCAGTAGTAACATCAAACTCCTGTAATGGAAGGGGGGCAACAGTGTTTCCGAGTATAGCCAGGTTAATGTTAAAAATGTTGGTAAAAATAAAGTGATGTCCCTGTATATTTCATAACTGTACGAATTACAGAGAGCAGTGCTGTTATGTTTAGTAAAGGAATTTTTCCGCCAAACACCTAAAAATTTCCTGATTTCGAGAAACTTTCCCTCTTACTACACAATCATAAAAACGTTTTTCATAACCAGTGAATGTATGTATAAAAGCGGGAAAAAGAAGAGATCATCAATTAAAAGGTACACGTCAGGCGCAAGTGCTCTTGGGACTCATATTAACATTTATATGAGCTCCTAGCCTAAAGGCAGTTTGTCTCAATTCTTTCACACTATCCTACTTAAGGACATAAGTAAATTTTGCTGGGGGGAAAGTCGATAGGCCCGCGAACTAGTAGAACGTTAAGTGGCTGGGCATTTAAGTCAGCCAGGCACAAGTACCAGCGACAGCATAGACAGCTACTACCGCTGCATCCCATAGCATCCCCGTCCAGCCGTCGAACTGAGGAAGAAAAGCAGCACCGCCAAAGCCAAGAACCCCGACCCTGCCGGTGTTTAAGAAGCGCAGCTAATGCCAAGGATCTGTTGCCAGTCGAAGATAAGTGAATAACGGAATTTTGGAGGCATATAATGGAGCGAGGCGGACCACGTCGAAAACTAAAAAACACGAAATTCATTTTAACGCTTTTGTTTCCATGGCACCACGAGTGACGCCATAAGTAGGAAATTCAGCGAGACGGACCGCATCGAAAACTATGAAGGACGAAATTCATTTTAACGGTTTTGTCTCCATGGTACCACGAGTTACGTCAGAGTAAATCTTTAATGTCAAAACGTTGGTGTTTTCCTCTTTTGTACCACGAATATAGATACTTTACACCAAAATATCTGCAACATTTGTCAATTTTTCTTCATAATTTGACCAATTTGACCGTGAATGCTAAAAAAAAAGTAGTTAAAAGGGTTTGTTTCAGCCTCTTCGTTGCTCCGATATGCTTCTTAACCTTTCGAGTTTATAAATGTTGGAAGCCAACGCTGTAAGCTAACAGATTTCCGGTGTGAAAACGTGGGTGGCAAGGTTAGTATTTATTAATAAATGAACGTCAAACTAAAAGTGTAGTCACACAAAGGCACGTGAGTGGGCGCGCCCCACCTGCACACATGCTATTTACGTCATTGTGACTGTTTTAAGCACTCCAAGTCACTTTGTGTTGCACTGAACCATTAATAAATATTGTTTCTGCCCCATCTGCCTTTTATTGCGAGGATGTGGTACACAGACGTGGTCTGTACTGTATGAGCGGAATCGTCCCAATACCTTATGAGGCACTAACCCTTTAAGGGACAGGAATAGTCTCTTGTTGAAAACCATTGCGCTTGGTATCGATTTTTGTTGCTTGGACACTGTTTCCAGAGAAGAGGTGAGATTTCTCAAAGGAAGAGATTACGCACTTCAATATCCAATTTAAAGAATTTCAAGATTACAGAGAATTACTGCAGGTCATTAACTGTAGGGGTTACAAAAAGAAAGACAGGTATAAAACATTTACTAGTGGCTTGTACTAAGTTCATTAGACGTTCAAATAAAAAATTGTCAGATTTATTTTCAATGAAAAATACCAGATATTTTGCAAGTTATTTGCTTTCATAATAATGAAACATACTCCCTCTGAAAGGTTTTTATGCCAAATGCTTTTTCTTGAACCTATCCACCTTAGTTTTTTTTAGTTTCAACGCGAAAACGCAAATAACAATGTCAAAACGTTCAGTGGGTTTTTTCATGTGGGAGTAAAGCAATAGCTATTTCAAATCATTGTGGATTGTATGTGAAATATAAAAACAAGTCAGATCTGCTATGCTTTCGAACAATAGAGATAGCATCTTGGTATAGCTGCTGCATGTAGAGCTTGAAATGTAGAGGGTAAAATCATTTTATCCTGCTAAGAGATCTTGCTGAAATGATCGGGAGACTACAAAATCTTGTAGGCCTCTTATTTTATCAGTACGTAATACCTTTTCATCTTTCCTTAGGAACTGTAATTTTTGCGCTCTCTCGAGCCAATACTGAAGAGAATCACGCATACTAAAAATAAATAAATATAAAGTATAAATATCTACACCACACCGCTATTAAGTACATGAAAAAGACGCAACCCCACATGATTAATAACTATAAAAATATTTGATTTTTAATAACAATATTATTACCTTACGCAAGTTTTGTAGTTTTATATTAACATCATGGCATTAACTATAATAATATTTCATTTCTAATGCTAATAATGTCATCAACTTACCTCATGTTTTGTAGATTTTAATATCCAATACACAGCTGTACTCAGAAGATTACATACCGCAGAATCAGACCTGTGAATTATTGTTAGTAAGTCTTGAAGTTTTTAATAACCAATTGAATTTTAACTCTAAATATGTCAGCAATTCTGCAGCTTATGGCCTTCTTGTAGGCCTAATAGCCTGTTGTTTATTGTAGTGTGTGTTTTGTTTTATTCTGAAATGCAGTTAGTTCTCAAAAGTGATGAAAGATGGATTTTGGAAAATAGGAAAATTATGTAGGAAAACTGAAGTTTTACTGAAAATTATTATTTTTCTGAAAATCCTCGGATCCCAAGCTTCAAAATGAGGGGTCATTTATTAAAATCCGTTCAGCCGTTTTCCCGCAATTTCCATTACCAATTCAAATTATATATTCTTTAGAGAAATACAAGTTTAAGTGTTGGTGTAGAATGAATTGAATTTTTCTTGCATTATGTTCGGTAGACCATTGTGCCTTACCAAGCATGTTTTCCTCTACTAATCATCTTTCAGCATATCGTTTCCACGCCTCTGGAATTCTCTCCCTGACCATGTCAAAGACTGTCAGGCAATATAAAAATTTAAATTTAAATTGAAGTATCACATTCTAGTTCATGGAATTGCTTGTTAAACAACTATCAGGTTGCACAACTTCGGCTTAACCCGTAACATATAAAAAAAATATTGTAACTAAGCTGCTAATAGTTGTACACTTAATATGTAATGTATTTATTATTATTATTATTATTACTATTATTATTACTAGCCGTACCAATGTTCTCCGCTGAACCTGTTAGAAATAAATATAAAGTAATTACATAATTAAAATAGGACGTTTGATCCAGGGAACAACTTTTACAACAGCGCAAGATAATCTGCCTCGCTCATTACCCAATTTTTTTGCATTGCATTTATTTCATATATATTTTATGTATTTTAACACAATTCAATTGAGCATAGTTAAAATTTGAATTATAAAATAATGGATTGCTAAGCTAACGTACTATTACTGCATACTAAATCAATACACTCTAGTTGTTCGTTAATTCTCTGAGATTAAAAAGAGTGTACATAAATATTATTTTAAGAAATACAGAAAACGAAT